>NW_006256858.1:901814-905672 GCF_000478725.1 Eutrema salsugineum
CTATTATTTGGAGGAGAGAACCGGATAGAGATGCTGAAAGATGAAGAGGGGAGATGGGTTTCGGATGCGTCGGAATTGGAGACTTTTGCTGTGAATTACTACAAGAGATTATATTCGCTTCAAGACGTAGATGAGGTGGTGGAGAGGTTACCAGCTGCAGGCTTTGAACACCTCACTCATGAGGAGGTTTCGGTTTTAAATGGAGCGTTTACTTCCGAGGAGGTGGAGACATCTCTGCGTAGTATGGGTCGCTTTAAAGCACCTGGATCAGATGGTTTTAATCCTGGGTTTTATCAGCATAGTTGGGAGGTTGTAGGGCCATCGGTGACGAGATTTGTCTTGGAGTTCTTTGAGAATAATGCCTTGCCAACAGCAATGAATGATGCACTTGTGGTCTTAATTCCGAAGGTGGAGAAGCCGGAGAGAATAACGCAGTTTCGACCGATTAGTTTGTGTAATGTTTTGTTTAAAATAATTACAAAAACAATGGTCATGCGCTTAAAGACAGTGATATCGAAGTTAATTGGTCCAGCACAGTCAAGTTTTATCCCAGGGAGACTAAGCACAGATAATATAGTTATTGTTCAGGAAGCGGTCCATTCGATGCGTCGAAAGATAGGTCGCAAATGTTGGATGCTTCTAAAACTCGATCTTGAGAAGGCTTATGACAGGATACGTTGGGATTTCCTAGAGGATACGTTGAGAGTGGCAATGTTACCCGAAATGTGGATTGCTTGGATCATGAAATGTGTCACTGGACCGTCGATGAATGTCTTATGGAATGGAGAAAAAACTGAACCGTTCCAGCCATCGCGGGGTTTGAGACAAGGAGATCCGTTGTCACCATACCTTTTTGTCTTGTGTATGGAGAGGTTATGTCATCAGATTGGAATGGCCGTTAGCCTGAAAGAGTGGAAGCCGATTAGTCTCTCTCGTGGGGGACCGAAGTTGTCGCACGTATGTTTCGCAGATGATCTGGTTCTCTTCGCCGAAGCTTCAGTTGCACAGAGTGATACGGAAGGTGTTGGAGCGTTTTTGTGTAGCTTCGAGGCAGAAAATCAGCCTGGCAAAATCAAAGATATTTTTCTCAGGGAATGTACATAGCGATTTGGCAAAGCTCATAAGCGATGAAAGTGGTATCGAAGCCACTAAGGAGTTGGGGAAGTACCTGGGAATGCCAATCCTGCAGAAACGGATTAACAAGAACACATTTGGTGAGGTTTTGGAGAGGGTCACATCGAGACTGGCTGGGTGGAAGGGTCGGTTTCTGAGCTTAGCTGGAAGAGTAACTTTGACGAAAGCGGTCATTGGGTCTATTCCTGTTCATAATATGAGCATAATTATGTTACCAGCGAGCATACTGGACAAGCTTGATTGGGTGTCGAGGGCCTTTCTCTGGGGAAGTACTCTTGAGCGGAAGAAACAACATCTTATTGCATGGGACAGAGTGTGTATACCGAAACGTGAAGGTGGGCTTGGTATCCGTTCAGCGAAATCAATGAACCGAGCCTTACTGGGAAAGTGGGATGGCGACTTTTACATGATCAAAGCAGTTTGTGGGCACGGGTGCTAAGGCATAAGTATAAAGTTCGGGATATACATGATACAACTTGGCTGGTGCCGAAAGGTACCTGGTCGTCTACGTGGCGGAGTGTGAGACTGGGGCTAAGAGAAGTGGTGTTACCGGGTGTTACCTGGGTTCTCGGGGACGGGCAGGAAGTGCGATTCTGGACAGATAAATGGGTTTTAAACAGGCCCTTGACGGAGGTGGTAGTAGGTGGGTTACCGTTCCAAGAGGTGGGTGCTCGAGCTTGTGAGCTATGGACAAATGGAATGGGGTGGGATTTAAATCGTATTGCACCATATGTGTCACATGAGGTGACCCTTAAGCTTGCATCGGTGGTGGTGGTAAATATGACGGGATCATTGGACAGGATATCTTGGGGAGAGAAATCTAACGGAATGTACACGGTGAAATCCGCATACTCCTTATTGACGAGAGATGAGATACCAAGACCGAACCTAGAGAGATTGTTTGAGCGGGTATGGAGAGTGATCGCGCCCGAGAGGGTTCGGGTCTTCCTTTGGCTAGTTACTCAACAAGCGTTAATGACAAATGTGGAGAGACATAGACGACATTTGTGTGATACAAGCTTGTGTCAAGTGTGTAAAGGGGGTGATGAGTCCATTCTCCATGTGTTGCGAGACTGCCCGGCAATGGTTGGAGTATGGAATCGTTTAGTTCCTCTTCGCCAGAGACGAGTGTTTTTCTCTAAGTCATTGATCGAGTGGTTGTATGGTAATCTAGGAGATGCGACAGATTCCGATGGAAGCTTATGGGCTACTCTGTTCTCGATGGCGGTCTGGTGGAGTTGGAAATGGAGATGTGGAGATGTGTTTGGGAGGAGAGAGAAATGGCGTGATCGGGTAAAATTTTTACGTGATCTAGCTAGGGAGGTCACGGTGGCGCACTCGTTAGTCCATGGGAGTAAGAGGAGAACGACAACCGAACAGAGATGGATCGCGTGGAAACCTCCAAGTGAAGGATGGGTGAAGCTCAATACGGACGGTGCATCTCGCGGTAACCCATGGCTAGCTACAGCGGGCGGGGTATTGAGAGACGTTGATGGAAATGGGAGGGGAGGGTTTGCTTTAAATATCGGTATTTGTTCAGCCGTATTGGCGGAACTTTGGGGAGTGTATTATGGACTGGTCATCGCTTGGGAAAAACAAATCACGCGTTTGGAGACAGGGATAAATGATTTACACCCGCTGTCTTTCCTGGTATGATTGTGCCATGGCTATCTATCAAGGGACTGGACAGTCCGCATTGCTCACGTGTATAGGGAAGCTAATCGTCTTGCCGATGAATTAGCGAACTATGCGTTTTCATTACCGGTAGGTCTTCATATGTTTAACTTTACTTTAGAAAATGTTCAGTCAATTGTTTTAGAGGATGAGAGCGGTTTTACCCGTCCTAGAGATATTCGTTTGTAGTTGTTTTTTTTTAGATTTTGAATAAATTAAGGGGGCTCTGCCCCCGGTTTCAATAAAAAAAAAATAAAGTTTGAGTTTTTCTTATTTTCAAGTTCTTTCAAACTTTCACCATGAAAAATATTTATATTACACCAATTTTTTTTTTTACACATTCAACAAGTTTTTTTATACTCATGATAAAAAAAAAAATTGAAAATCTCATGGTTTTAAATCAAGAAACTATACGTATCCAGCGAGCGATGCTGGGAACACCCTGGTTAACGGCGAACGCCATGTAATACCCTGGCGGCGAAACGGCTCCGTTTAGTGGGGCCGTACATTGAATCCTATAACGACCCACTCCGTCTGGTATTGACGGCCCAACGGTCAACTTCACGAGCCGTTGACCTTGAGAGAACGAGTGAGTCGCGAAAGGCGCGTTTCCCCAATTGATCTGAATCGTCTCCACAACCGGCAACGGAACCGTCACAAACACGTCGAAGACCTCGCCGTACCGTACGATCTGCGGGATTTCTCGGATCTCGGGTCGGAGATTAGCCCGATCCAGTGAAAGATACTCGGGAGAAAACGCTTCGATCCGTAGCTCGGTGGGAAATTCCGCGTTGAATTTGTAGAAATAGTGAGGATTACTTCCGGCGAGAAGGATTCGACCGTCAGGCAACAGATTCGCCGTCGAATGGTACATTCTGGGCACAGTTCCTGGATTCAGTGTCATGAATCGCAATCCAATTGGTTGTTCGGGTCGGTATAAAAGCGGGTAAAGACACGGATTCGATCCCATTTCGAATCCTTGACTTCCGGCTTGAGCTCCGTTTATGATCAGAATTTCTCCCGTCGGTAAATTCACCATATCACCCATGA
>NW_006256858.1:905772-962936 GCF_000478725.1 Eutrema salsugineum
CAGATTAGTATCTCCGCCGTGACGAAATCTCCTTGGATGGCTAGCATCGCCGATGATCCACCGGATGGATAATTCCCTTGGACCGCCGTCTAACGGTGGATACTCCTTGACGACGGCGTTTATCCGGTGATCGTATTTGACGGCGCGACTGTTGGCGAAGACGAAGAGATTTCCGTCGGGGAGAAGATGGACGTAAGGGTAGAGATTGTCCATCTGTTTGTCTTCCACGTCAGCAAGGAAAGGAAACGGAACGGCACCGTTTTCGCGAGGTGGGTAATACTCAACCGTATTGGTTCCTCTCCCACCGACGATGATAACCGAACCATCCGGTAATATCTGGTTTGTAGCGTACCAGCGTCCGGTTCTCAATTCGGTATCTTGGAGCTCCACCCAATCGCATTTCTCGTTCGGATCGCACGGTTCGAATCTCCGAATCTTTTTAAACCCGTCCCTATCCCCACCCGTTTGAAGCAAAGAACCGTCGGATAAAAATTGACCCGAAGAGCACCACGTATCGGTTTGTATCATCAGTGGTCGGATCTGATTTGTACCGAGGTCGAATAGAACCGAGTGAGCATAGCAATCACGTTTCAAAACGGCGTCCTTTGGGTCTTTTCGGCACCGGTGCTGACCAAGAGCTTTCCTCGACGGTCCGATATTCGTCCGATCTAGAAGGACCACCGTGTTGAACCGGGTTACCGCCGTGTGCATAGAGGCTATACCGGCGTCTTGTACGATGAGCTCCCACGTGCCTGGTAAATCGGCACGTGCGATCGACAAGAGAAGAACTGGTAGAAGTATGACTACGATCCCTGGAGAGTACAAATGAACCAGTTGTGCCATTTTTTGTCGGCTAAGCTTGGAAGCTTTTTGCTTCACTGACATTTTTTAAAGAGGATTAAGTGGGGAAAAGGTGTACATTTTGTAAATTGATCACAGCCGTTGATTTAGGGAAGATGATTTTTGATTCGACGATCAGATAACTGGAGACTCTGCATGGGTTCCATCTGCGAAAAGTTTTATTAAAAAAAAAATAATAATAAAGAGAATCTCATTTTCCCCTCGAATTATTCTTTGGAATTCCTTCAAAGTTCATAATCTAGTTGATAACTTCAAATGTCTGTATTATATATTTATATTGCTAGTAATCTCTTGCTGTTTCTAATCAGCATAAACTAAATGCAAAAAAACTGATCTAAACAACATTTTAGATGCATCAAAACGGAAAAATTGATTTGGTCTCGGAACTACAGATAGTAAACGTATTTGACAATTGATTAACTAGCAAGTTTCCTACCTTTTACTTTTTAGTAGATAAAATAATTTGTATTCACCTAATAGATATCTCAAAATATGCATGCCTATTTTTGTGCTTTACATTTTTACTCTGAATAGCTCTCACTAATCATCAGATCAATATACATTGTTATTTAACATGGCTTAAAACTTAATCCACTAAGAGGAGAAAACTAAAAAATTTGATAATTTACTAAATTAATTTATAGTGTTAAAAGTGAAAACTAAAATACTGATATTCAAATAGTGCTCATGTTTTTTCCAGTCCAAAATCCTAATGGAAAAAAAAGAAATACTCCGATTGACAAATAAAAATTAGATACAAAGTAGTTAGTTCCTTCAACTCAGCTCTAAAACTTTGTTTAATAAAATAATTGCGATATCCAATTTTTTATAAGTTGGAACGTTCTCTATACAACTCAATACCAATTCACAGCCGTTCACAAAATGATTAGTCCTATTGGTTAACGTATTCTTTTTCTTATCTTTCCCCCCATGCGTCTCCTTTTTCTAACTGACCATATCTTTGGTCATCTTGATGCTTCTTCTACTTGGACAACAGAAAGAAATGATACGTCTTTTACATGATTAGTTGATAAACTAATATATTAATTCGTTAATTTAGATTAGTTGATAAGCTTTTGGGTTGTGCTGTCTGCAGCTAGTGATTTCAAAAAGTATCATCCATTTTATAATTATTCTAGAGTTTTATCCATGAGTTGTCACCTAAAAATTGAACCTGTTCGAAGTTATTTCCCTAAAAGACTTGGACATTGATACGTCAATCCTACTAATCTCAAGAAAGTTATGGCTTAATACTCAAATGTCGATCCTTTTTTTTTTTTTTAAAGCTTTTAACATTGAGATTTATTCACAAACACGCACAATCTAGCCCACTAGAAACTATAATTTGTTACTAGTACTAAAAAATCGACTGAGAATTCAGCTACTTCTTAGCATTCAAGTTTTTTCGAGATGTGAATGCAAATTACTGATGCATAAATTCTCTAAACCAAAGCCTCTCTAGTTAGGCTTTTAGCTACTCACTGTTCAGTCAAAGTCGGACCACTCTTTTTTACTGTTCAAATATTCGACCAGAAGAGAAATTTACTAACGATCCGCATTTCCGGTATACTGTAAAAAAAAAGACAGTAACAACATAACTCAAAAAGTCTGACCAAAAAACTTACGATCCGAATTTCCGGTATACGGAATACGGCGCCGGTTTAAATGATCTATTCTCGTAACTTACAATGGAAAATACACATGTGTGTGTGCGTCACTCCTTCCTTTTTTACCCAATAAACCCTTTCTTCATCATCGAACACAGGTTTAAGAGGTTTCTCTAGGGTTTTCCTTCACGTTGATTTCTCCAAAATCTCAATCGCAAAATTCAAAAATCCGTTTCGCTACTAATTGATGCGAACTCGGCGGCTTCGATTTCCGCCGACCCACCCACAAACTAATATCGGAAAAAATGACTATGGAAGCTCGAGTCGGTGTGGTGGTGGAAGGTGGACAGAGGGCTCTTAACACGGCCACCGCGTCCGCCGTGCATAACAGCGTCGTAGACGCCGGAAACAGGAAACTTTTACAGCAACAACCGCAGACGCAGCCTCAAAGCTGCCATCAACACCAACAAAGCAATAAACAGTCGCTGAATCAGAAGCAGGGCGGCTCCATTGCGCATCTCGTCGCCGGCGGAATTTCCGGCGCATTCAGTAAGACTTGCACCGCTCCTCTCGCTCGTCTCACCATCTTGTTCCAGGTCTCTTCTCTTTTTTTTCTCGGATCATCAAGTTTTCCGTTCAATTGTGAAATCTTGGAATTTTGGAGCTAACGGATTGTAAGAAGGAGATTTTGATTTATAAAGCTATGACTTTTAACTTGTAGCCGAATTTGAAGACTTTATTATTATACCCACAGACATGAATAATGCGTGAGCGGTGAGGATGACAAATTGTTATTTCTTACTCAGATACAAGGTATGCAATCGGAAGCTGCAATTCTGAGTAGTCCAAGCATTTGGCGTGAAGCTTCCCGTATTATCAACGAGGAAGGTTTTAGAGCTTTTTGGAAAGGAAACCTGGTTACTGTAGCTCACCGGCTTCCTTATTCTGCAGTTAACTTTTACGCATATGAAGAATACAATACTGTGAGTTGCATTCAAGTCTCTTTTAGATAGTTTATGCTGATCTGTTACTCAGACTTGCCTTGCTTTTTTTTTTCCCCCGTTTGCAGCTTTTGTACTCAAATTCAGTCTTGCAGAGGTATAAAGGAACTGCAAGTTTGGATGTTTTAGTGCACTTTGTAAGTGGTGGGTTGGCTGGAATGACAGCTGCTTCAGCTACTTACCCTCTCGATCTTGTGAGGACACGGCTTTCTGCACAGGTAATTGTTGTTATCTCTATTTTATTACCTAAGCAGTGTTCCTTGTCTTCCCTTGGCCTGAATTCATTGTTTTTGATCTCTTCCAGAGAAGTTCAATCTATTATCAGGGGGTTGGGCATGCCTTCCGTACCATTTGCAGAGAAGAGGGATTTTGGGGTCTGTATAAAGGACTTGGTGCTACATTGTTGGTACGCTTTATTCGCTTCCTCTTGTTCTTCTGAATGATTTGTGTGTGATTGTTCACTCCTTGCCAGTGTTAGGTAGCCATTTAGCCTATACATCTACGGATATAATTATTTGATGTGTTTGTGTTTTGTACGTCTTTTGTATTGCAGGGTGTTGGTCCAAGCCTTGCAATCAGCTTCTCAGCATATGACTCTCTGAAAACATTATGGCTATCTCAAAGGTAAAGGGCCTCTTTGTTTTGGGATTTGACTTTCAGTATTGCCTAGTGAGTTTGTTCGTCCAATAAGAGTCTTAACTCATACTATCGTAATATTCTCTCCTTCAAACCTTTTTCAGGCCTAGTGATTCACAAGTTATGGTTAGTCTTAGTTGTGGAAGTCTCTCCGGAATTGCTTCCTCGACAGGTTTGTTAAGAATAAAATATGGGTCATTGTGTATTCATTACGTGAAAGTTTGTTTTAGTATACCAATATAAATTTTGTAGTGACATTCCCGTTGGACCTGGTGAGAAGAAGAATGCAGTTGGAAGGAGCTGGTGGGCGAGAGCGAGTGTATAAAACAGGACTCTTTGGAACATTCAAACATATATTTAAGTCAGAAGGCATGAGAGGGCTATACAGAGGAATCTTACCAGAATACTATAAAGTAGCTCCTGGTGTAGGCATTGCCTTCATGGCGTATGAGAGATTGAAGAAACTCTTATCGTCTGTCCCCAATTAATAGAGTCTTATATACTTTAGTGTAAGCTTTATAGAGTTTGGAGAAGAAGAAACAAACAATCTTTTAGTAGCAGGTTTTTTTTTTTTTAAATCTTCCAGTGTATAGTAGTTACAGTCGTAGGTGTTAAGATTTACAATTTGTTCCTTCTCTATTAGCATCTCTCGAGATAACAGTTTTGCCTTGTTCTAGGGCTCTTCCATTGATCCAAGCTCTATGCGCTTTGTATCTCTCTTCTTTTTCTTCATTTATGGATTCTTGAAATCTGTATCTTCAGAAAGTTTTGGTTTCTGCTCAGTTTTATTTTATGTTGCTTTGTACGTAGCATGATGATAGATTCTACGAGCCTGCTTTGTTGAGTAACAATTTTAAATGTTTGGAGAATAGAATTCACGGATATATAAATTCTAGGGTGTTTCGTTTGAAGCCATATACAGTATGCATAACGTGTATTTTCATTAATCACGGATTCACGTCACAACAAAGAGAATGCTACAAGTCCCTTTGGATTTAATACCCAAAAGAATTAAGAATATGGTCTTTTTCTGTTTGGCTGTACAAACAAATGGTTACTTTTACAGATACTGAACAAAACAAACAACAGAAACAGATGGGATTCCTTTGTTCCTCCTCTCATGGTTTTCGAGGACCTGAAGTTCTTGTATGTGATTGTAGATGTTTTAATCTGCTTTTGAGGGCATCAATATATGCTCTGATTCGATATCTTACTGAGTTTGTGAGCGTCAAAGGCGGATTTAGAATCAGCGTTTGCGCCTCCACTACAAGGAAGACTAGTAAACGTACCGCTTTTGAGTAGTGGTTTCCTGCGTTCTCCGCCTCTCCCATCACGACCTCATCTACCTGCAAAAATTCAAATTCTCAACTCTCAAGTATCAATTTCACAAACCCGAAATTTCCAAAAAATAATAATAACCAGATGGTTTTATTCAGTTTAGGATTTGATCATCAGGGCAATAGAAACTTACCCCTCCACGTATGCCGAGAGTAAGAGCTGCTTGGAATATTATCTCCATTGCATCCGGCATCTTTGTATTACCTATAATCATGTTCTGTTACTTAAACAATTATGATTAACCGACAAATAAAAGAAACAAGAGATTTGTCTCAGCAGTTTTGTAACTCCAAGAAAACGCATACCTGGTTCAACAAACTTGGCAAGTTCTTCAGCACGCTCAACCTCTTGGACAAACTCTCTCTGAATCTGAGACAATATCTTCTCTGGTCCTTCATAGCTGATATTTCTTCTTACTCTGTTAATGTCTTGGCGCAGGTTTCCTTCAACACACGAGACTGCCTGAGTATGACAGATGTGCAGTGCTTGATTCCAGATTGCAAGAACCACCAGTTGGATCGAGAAAGCTTCTAACTGTTTACCTGATTCAATCTATGAAAGAGAACCATGAAATACAAAGGCTCAGAAACCCACGTTGGCAAGGTTTTGTCCGGAATTTTATATGATTATTTGGAGTTGCTTACCCTTTCACGAACTAATTCTGCTATCGTTGCTGCACACTTTTGCAAAGACCGGATTCTTGTCAAGCTGTGAGTTGACGGCTGTTCAAAAGCATCCACAAGGTCCAGAGAGCCATGGGAAGTACCCGGGAGAGAATCCTGACTCTCCAAGCTTTCAAGCCGACCAATGTTTCTGCCAGTGGCACCAGTTATTGGCATGGGAGCCGTTGAAGTAGTTACATTTCTTTTAATAATCTCTACAGGAGGAGAATGTGATTTGAATGGGTAATTGAAAGGCTTCGGAGAACCAGATGACGATGATGGTATATCCACTGGTGGTCCAGATATCAGAACATAATCTTGATCCATTGAGTCTGGCAAATCCCCTATTGTGGAACCGATGAATGTTAGACAACTTTTCCAATAAAAACAAAAAAAAAAAGAAAATGATAGAATTTCAATTACCTCTTCCTTGAGTACGAAGTGATCTGGAATCAGGCAAGCTTGACGGTTTGCATTGGTTTCTATCTGATAATCTATGGCTTTCAAGTTTGAAGTTATTAGTTTCTGCTCTATGACTAACTCTACTATATCTGGAAGTAAGCTCCATGTTTTTCAAATGACTAGATGCTGCCTCCCTTCTCTCAGCTCTGGTCTCAACACTAAATCCATAAGATGACTTCATCGGGGAGGTATGTTTTATATATGAAGGGCTTCCCTCTGGTCCACTAGAATCATCATCTAAAAAGAACGGTAAACAGTCCTCTTGAGAAATTTCTTCCATGTTTCTAGAGGGACTGCTTCCGGATGAATTAATACCATCCATCGTTCTTGAACCTAATCTACTCCTGCAACATAAAATCATTATCAGTACAACAGTTTTAACCACAAATGATAGAAGAAAATAGTTTATCCCTGCATCAACCTTGGCAAATCATATGAGTGTCTGTCTGAAAGAAAAGGGTGATGAAAGAACTCTTCAAAGGTCAAACGTTCCACTGTGAAACAGAAAAATTCCAAAAAATAAACGTTATATACAAATAGATAAGGACAATCAAAACTCCTAAGTGTAACAAGCACATACAGTTAAGAGATGAAGGGACATTAATTGTAAGCTTCCGTTTCAAATCAGTGCAAATCAATACCCTGAGTTTTTAACAACCCCCAACTTGCATGCATGGGAGGAAAAAATGAAGCACTGATGATTTCAAGTTTTAGTTATAACTTTAACAAAACAAAAGCCGTGAACAAGACAAATGTTGGAAATACTCTGAATTGCCAATTCTATATATTTGTTATTTCTTTAGAATTTGATGGGCCTGCTTATGCTAACAGAACCGGGGGTTTATTCACACAAATATTTACCTGGATTACGGCGCAGCAGTTTCTGACATAGATCTTTACAGTCAGTACTCAAATCTCTACAGTCTACTGGAAAATGCAGTTCAGTTGATCTCATAATGTTCTGGAACAACTGCGGAAATCAGACGGAGAACATGTTAGCCAATGATGCATTCACCGAACACAAACATTCAAATCTTTTAAAAATTCACAACACTTGTTTATATACAAAACCTGAATTTGGCTGTTTCCTGTAAAAGGGGTTCTGCCTGTCACAAGTTGAAATAATATAGCACCAACACTCCAGAGATCTGCCTGTGTATCAAGGGAGATTTTAAGCAGGATATAGTATAAGACAGGTGTAGGTGGCTTCTAGAGAAAAAAAAGCCGCACCTTTGCATCATACTTTTGAAGCTGCATAATCTCCGGGGCCATATACAGTGGGGAACCACATAAAGTTTCTGCCAAACCCCTAGGCTGCAACGATCTGAGCTAAAACAATTTGATGTTTAAGTGCAAAATACAAACTCAAAACTGTTGTAATAAGCATAAAATACAAACTCAAAATTGTTGTAATAAGCATACTACCACAGTCAAAAGAAATGCAATTGCCTAAGCCTTGAAAGCAAATATACATGAAAAGCAGAATGAAACCATATAAGACCAACTCTGATCATCACATTACACTCAATTATGTCTATAACAAAGGAGCTGATGAGAATACCTTGCAAATCCAAAATCAGCAATCTTCAGAGCTGCATCATTATCATCTGTGGATAGAAGAAGATTCTGTTTCAAGAATGAAAGAACCTTAGCAATTGAATTTCAGTTTACAAAAAATCTCTATCTCTGCTAGGGCAAGAAACTCTTGAAAAGCATATCCTGTGAGAAAGAATTACAACGTGTTTTAGTGGAACCAAACAGATCCCCTTCTAAGGCATCCTTCAACCTTCCGAAGGATTAATCTTTAAGGACGTATTGCCATGATCTACTTGACAAAAGACGATCATTCCTAAATGCAAGAATCAGACATACCTGAGGCTTTAAATCTCGGTGAATGATATTATTGTCACGTAGAACTTGTAAACCAGCCGCTGTTACATAAAAATCAGTTAAAATGGAGAACATTGTTCTACCGATCAAAGCAAACAGAGAATAAGGTTCTTTTGGAGAATATACCTAACTGCTGCATGAAATGTTTAGCAGTAGCATCAGGGATTCTTCCATGACTTTGAATAAACATAGATAGATCACCCCCTTTGCAATACTCTAACACCAGATATATTTTCCCCGGAGCCTATTTTCAGAGGAAAAAAAAACAGAAAACCGTCCTCTCACAATTAGAACCATACACACTCTAAGCAAGTAAGCATCATCTACCCAATTTCAATAAAAACTATCTTCAGCCTACATCGTCCGTAGTGTTCTAAAAGGCTCCATGCATATGACCCATTGTTTTTTCGTTGTAATTTCCAACAAAGCTATCACATTTTAGTATTCCACCAAATGGAAGACAATCAAGAACTAAAGAAGCTTAGATATTTGCTTGTGCGAGCTAAATCATTCCATATCCTGACTATTCTGATTCTATTTTACTAAGGCAACCAAAGAGAACTCGAGAGAATCAGAAACTCAAAACATAGGAGCTAAGTAGCTAACTTCATTTCACATCGAAGACTCATAGCATTTGAATTGTTTCTAGGTAGAGACTAAGAGCAAACCAGAAGAAGAAGAAAGAGAAAGGAAAACCCAGCAACAAGAGAAAATGAAACCTCGATCATGTCGATAAAGCGGATGATGTTGGGATGATTGATCTTCTTCAAGATGAAAATCTCCGACATGAGACTATCTTGCAACTTTTTGTTAAGCCGAGACATGGCGATCTCCTTGATGGCAACCACGGTGCCATGGACAAGATGCCTCCCTTCCCAAACCACCGAAAAAGAACCCGACCCGATTTGTCGACCCACCGCGTAATCGCCGATAACCCGCCCGCTTCTCCCCGCCGCCGCCGCCGCCGACTGAGCCATTTTCCTCCGAGGATACGGCGCCGAAAAAAAAAAACTAGAGAGGATCCAAACGGAGAAAAAAGCAACTACGGAGGGAGATCCGAAATTAAGCTGATTAAAAGCTGCGGAAATTGAATCTTCTTTGGAATTTAAAAACCCGCTTTGGGTTGAAAAAAAAAAGGAAAAAAGGATTCAATTGGGAGTATTCAGGTAAATGATGAGAGAAAGAGAGAAGTTTTAATTTGAATTGAATCAAAGTTTCATTATTATATAACAAGGGAATCAACCTTGTAATGACGCCTCTGACTCTTAAGATAAACATACCAAGATTATTTTGTAATAATTATATACTCCCTCCATTTCACAAAAAGTGTCATTTTGATATTTTTTAACTATTAAAAATACTATTTTACCTTTCATTAATATATTAAATAACTTTTTTCCTCTAATTAATACATTAAATCAATGAGGTCAAAACTGAAATATTATTTAAAATTCTGCATTGAAAATATAAAACGACACTCTTTGTGAAACAAAAATAAAATCTTAAAACGATACTCTTTGTGAAACGGAAGAAGTATGATTTTTTCTTAAATTACGGATTAGTGGTGTCACATTCCAAATATTGATTGTTTACAGAGAGGAAACCTGTTATGCGGCGGGGTGTTCCACGGTAAACATTTATTTAAAAATTAACTCATCATTAGTACACCAATCATGTTAATAGAGTAAACATAAACACGTTATAAATGCATCATTAACCAACAAAAAAAAATAAAAGAGAGAGCGAGATAGAGATAGCTCCGTTATAAGCTTCATTTTCCGTTGCTAGGAAATAAATCAAGGCATCATGTGATTGTGTGTGCTTGTGAAACCAATGCGTTCATTGTCATCTTCTAAACTGTTTTTTATTTATTGATTAATTTTTCATCGATTTAAATTAACCGTTTCAAATCTAATTTATTCATACTAATAATGTCTTCTGATTAAAGTGTCGATTATACATCTCACAGTGGAAAAAATGTGTCGATAGAAAGATGAAGTGTAAACGTTATAAAATGAAGTGTGAGATGCGATTACGTGTATATTGAAATATGAATATAATATATATTTTATTAAATTAATAAGAATTAACGTAAGTAGTATAGCAGGCCTAGTGTAGCGTGCAGTTGTAAAAGCCCATCAACCTTTTCTGCTTTGATTGCGACTAGCCGCTACTTCTAAAAAATGTCGGACATGTATTTTAGCATCTTCGTTCTTTTTTCTTTGCCTCACGCCTCACGGTTATATTCCGATTTCTTCTTTGACCTTTTTCTTTCTCTAATCGTATGTTTTATTCCCCATACTCTTGAGCAAAACTTCCACTTTCTCCAAATTAATTTACTTTTTCAAGCAAATTCGTTCTTGGCATAATCTAGCCATCATCCTGAGCTTTCAGGAGCATAAACATATAACAATAAATTTACATCCACTGATACCTAGCTCGTCAATGATATTACATCAGTTATAAGAACCTCACATTTTTATGTACCGCAAAAATCTGACTATTTGTTCAGGTTATTAGTTGCACACTGATCCTGATTTGGCGTTTTTTTTTCTTCATATATTTAGTGTGGAAGTATGTATGAACTTCTCTTTGTATATTGGGTTATATATAAGTTTTTCCTTCATGGCCTTTCTCTTTATCTTTTTGGCCCAAAAGAGATTCATAAATAAATCTATATATATAAAAATAGCTTTTCTTTCTTCTGGTGCTGCTACCTCAGCAGCCATCTCAGCAACTACCTGTACAATTATTTTTTTTTCAAACTTTTGGTTTGTCCGGTTTCTCTAATTACGGCAAATGATGAAACACTTTAAATAAATCAAATATCACACTACCATAAACTGAAATTAAACAAATCATATGAACGACAACAATCATGGAATCACCATCAAAAGAGAATTGCATAAACAGATTTTTCGACGAAAGTGATATTTTCCAGAAAAAAAAAACTCAACTCAGCTCAGCTTAACCATAAACGCTGGACTTTCTACCAATCCCAAAAAGGATCCATGAAATCCACGCCAAATTGGAGTCACCTACGACACACCCAAAAAACCAATTCCAAAGTTGAGAAACCGATCAGCTCCCCAAGATGATGACAAATAGAGGTATATCTAAGAAATCATGGGAGGGGTTAGACCGGCACCGATTCTGAAAAAAAACACCGCAAGAGTGGAGGATACCGAAATTAAACGTTACTGAATCACCCAAGGAAGAAAGAGAAGGAGGATGGAAAAAATGACTCAATTAGAGACCAAAGGAATGGATATGAACAAAAGGTTGGTCCGACCAAAATTTCAATCACTCTCTTTCAGTGGAAGCACCCTCTATCATTAAACCAAAATTCCAACAATAGAAGGGTTTTGCCAACATTTGAGAGAGCTATCAATTAATACCTACAATTATGAAGGGCTAAAAACGGACACGACTTTGTATAATCAAAATGGGATTTCATAAACATCGAGCGAACAAAGAAATATAGCAGAAAAATGAACCAATATAAAATAATACAAAAAATTACAGACTAAAAAAAAACTTTCACACTAATCATCTAAACCCGATTTCAATATAGACATATTGTACTTCCACTGACTCAAGATCTTATACAAAATATACTAACGGAGAAAGTGTTTTCACAATTACAAATTAAAAAAACAAAGAAACAAATACTTCAGAAACAAAAATAAATTAACAAGAATAAACATAACACTTCCATAACATAAACAAAAAATTATAAAAAAACAACTCCGAATAACACCTTCTATAAGAAACATAAGTCCCCAAGATATAAAACTATAAAAAAGGAAAAAACACATATATAATATAATAGCGAAGAATCATAATATAAAAACAATGGTAAACGTCCGCGCGTAGCGCGGATCACACAATACTATAAACTTAACCAACAAAAATAAGATTCATTAGCATCTTAGCATCTAAATTGTAATTTGAAAAAATGATAAATTATAAACTCAACCAACAAAAATGATTCGATCTGGCAAAGAAAAAGAAAAGCAAAAGGTCATTAAACACAAAAAAATCCCACATGCCCACAGATCATTCAAACAACACATCCCATCAAAACTTAAATATATGTAAGGGAATCACAGGTCATTTATACTCTCAATCATGTTGGTATATATTTGATTCTTCTTCTCTCTCTCTCTCTATATATATATATACATATAAACCCTTACACATCTTTCTTATTTTTTCAGATATTAAAATGAAAATTCCAAGGCTTTTGAGTATATATGTAGTGATGTGATGATGACAAGGAGAGGATTTATTCCATGAACACAAAATGGAGAAATACTTGAAGTTGGCGCAATCATTTGCATTTGTATGGGGATTCATCTTGCTGGTGGCTCTCGTGTGTTGCTGCATCAGCACCAAACCTGATCGGGAAAACGATGACGATGCTAGCTGTGCCGGCTGCGACGGAGGACATACTGCTTTTTAGTCTAGGTTTTAATCATCCTCTGTTTCCTTCTTTTGCTTTTGTTCTTTAGTCCTCTGGTTTTAGGGTGTTTTGGTAGATTTGCTGTACACACATTGACACATATCGTCATGGATTATCATCTTTTTTTGTCAATTGTCATAATTCGTTGGTTACGAACTTACGCATAACCATTTTTGTAATTTTCTTTTTTTAAATATAGGCCATGATTATTTCTTTACGTTTGCGTTTGTATGTTATAATGATTAGGAAACTATAAATAATACGAAAACACAAGTGAAAATGTAAACGCACAGAAAAAGCCGGTAGCCATAACGTTGGTTTGGCTTGCGATTCTGGTTAAATGAACCTTTTTTTTTTTTTTTTAATCCTTCAAGCTTCCCCTTCCAGAAACACTGTTTTAGCTAGTAATGAAAATAATTATGATTGTTGTCTCTTCCTTTATTCTCTCAGTTTCTACTTCATCCATTTTTGTAACTAGACCTCTCTACATGGTAAGTTTTTGGAATATATTTTGACCGTTAAATGAAATCCACCCAAAAAGGCTAGTAATGAAGAGGTTTCTTAGGTTAGTAGTAGCCTAAAAACACTTTTTTTTTTTGGTAAAAGGTTAAAATTTTATACAATTTTTCGATTTTTTACAGAATACAGAGATACAACAAAGAAAGAGGAGCAATCAAAACTACAGAAAATAACGAAAACGACAAAATTAAAACAGAAACGCAAAAGGGAATGGATCCGATTACAGAACATGAAAGTGTTTTTAGACTTGGTATTTAACTTTCATGCCTAAAAACACTTTTTAAACTCGGTAATTATAAATTGCTGTTATTATGAGCTCAGCAATTCAATAAACGAATTTACGTTCACCACTTCCCCTGGTCAATGAGTAGAAATCCAAATTACTTGAACAGGTGCTATACCGGATCCTCCGAATATGCTCCTCAAAATATGTCATCAGAAGCTAAATTTGCACAAATTTTTTCTTATAAAGCTTAGTCCAACTCCTGGTTTAGTGTTTAATTTTTTTTTTTTTGAAAATTGAGAGATACTAGTACTTAAAATATTGGGAGAATTAGTTTTATAATGCTAATTGAATTAGAATTTGTCTCCTTATGTTTTCTAAATAAAATTTGTCCCGTTAATATTTTATTTAAATTTAATCCAATTATACCTTTTAATTACGAATTAATATATTAATTTATTTTTAAAAATGTTTTATTAATAAAAAAAAAGAAAAAACAAATAGAAAAAACTTTCTACCAAGCGTAAAATAAACAAAAGGAGAAACCCAATATTCCATCTTCTTCACCGTGTCTCCATCTTCTCCAGTAAGAGCCACCTGCAAAAACAATTTCCTGTAAGTAAAAACTATTTGTTCTTCTTCTCCTCTGTCTGGTCGTATTCCTCACTTTTTTTTTCAGTATTCTCATTCAATTTTGATTCTAGGGTTTACAATTTCTCAATTGATTTGGGGTTTTGTTGATTTACAATTTTCTACTACATTGCATGATTCATATTTCGTTTCTAGCTGCATGCATGATTATAATTTCGCTCATAGCTGCATTCATATTTCGTTTCTAGCTGCATGTATGATCAATGTGAAAGAAAGAGAAGAGAACGATGGCAGCTAAAAAAGAAAAAAAAAACGTCAAAACTGATTAAAAAACGTTGAAAATTAAAAAAAAAAAGATTTTCGAAATATTTTAAATCTGGAAGTTAACTAATTTTCCTAGATTTTCTCAGATTTTGGTAGAAGATGTATTCTACGTTAATATAGAATGCAGTCTAACAGGTAGAAGATGCATTCTACGTTAATGTGGAATGAAGTCTAACAGGTAGAAGATGCATTCTACGTTAATGTAGAATGAAGTCTAACAGGTAGAAGAACCGTTCTACAACGTAGAACCTGGTCTAACAGGTAGAAGATGTATTCTACTAACATGTAGAATATAGTCTATCTAGTAAAAGTTATAATCTATCAATTGGTAGAATATATAAAGACCTATAGAAAACGACTTCTACAGGCTGGTAGAATATGTGAAGAACTATAGAAATGAGATTCTACGTGGATGTAGAACATAGAACATGCATTCTATCAAGCGTAGAACGAATTTTAATAATATAATAAAAATATTTTTTTCCATAAATGATAAACGAAAATATTTTTAATTCCTTTTTAGATATTTTCGAAATTTTTAAAATATAATTTCAAATTTATATTTAATTATAAATGTCATAACTGATTTAAAAGGGTAACTATGTCAAAAAGTTACAAAAAAATAGAAAACATTAAGGGGACAAATTCTAATTCAATCGACATTATAAAACCAATTCTCTCAAAAATATTTCTATTGCAATTTCTTGTAGTCACAAATTAGCTATTATGCAAGTCATGCAGAGCCGGTAAGTGTGGTTCTATGAAGCCACTTTTCTATCGGCCAAACTTGATTGAAAAATATAGGATTTTAACCCCAAAATATAATATTTGTAACAGCAAGAAAACCAAGTTCTTCCACAAACTCTAGAAACTAGTATGGGTTTTGGCTAGAGATTTCTAGGTTATAAATAATAGAAGAAAAATTGTTTGATATCCTTGATAATAACTGCTCTCTGTCATTTTACCAAAAAAAAAAAATAACTGCTCTCTGTCTATCCCTTAATTAAAAAAAAAAAATTTGAACCGGACGTCTTTCATTCCATACTGAGTTTTTTTTTTAAAAAAACACAATTCTCTTACACACACACACAAAGGAAAAATAAAAAAGCGTGGCAAAGGAATTTAGGCGAAATTACAAGGGAGAAGACGTAGACCATACAATACACAAAAATTATATCTCCAGTAAATCATCTCCCTCCTCGCTCTCTCCCTTGGCGTCAATGGCTTCCTTCAATTCGTTCCCCATTCCCAAACAGGTGTGCTTACTCGTTCTCTGTATATCTATCTATACACGCACCCTCCACTCTCGACCTGATTTTTTTTTTTTTTTTCGGATTATAGATTGCCGGTTCTTCTTCTTCTTCGTCTTCCTCTTCTTCTCGGCCACGTATCTTGGTGCGATCGAGTATGGCGTCGTCGATTGGCTCCACCAATAGTATGCTGGTAACGATTACATTTGCTCTCGATGATCCTCTCTGAGGTCCTTAAATTCTCAATCTTCATTTGCCACTGAAATGTGAAATTGAATTCTCGCGAACTTCCTTTGAATCAGGTCTTCGTACCTCCACACCCTTTGATTAAACATTGGCTCTCCCTTTTGCGATGCGAGCAAACTTCTTTCCCCATTTTCGGTGAGTAGTCCCAAGTAACAAGAATCACTCTAGATTCTTATACTGTAGCTGAAGATGAGATAGCTGTTTACTCCTTGCAATCTCGGTTTATCCGTTAATCTCTAATTGACGAATATGACCTCTTGGTTACTCTAATGTTTCAGTTAGAATTCCGGTGAATTCTATGGGAAGCAGGATTTACCAGAAATATCCTCTAAAAGCATGTGGCTGTGCATCTGCAACTCCTTGCACTGCAGAAAATGTGTATGTAGAGCTCAAAGATCCAAAGGTGTGTATGGAACTTCAATGCAGATGGAAACATTATTTTTTTAACACTTTTTCCTCCTTTGTGATACTCAGAATCCGTTGCCATGTGCTCATTTTTTTTTTCAGAAAAGTATTGGCGTTGTAGAACAAATGTCATCTGCAGAAAAAGCCAATTTATCTCGTAGCATGTTGCAATACAATCTGCTAGGGAAGAACCTTTTGGCACTAGAGGAAACTTTTGTCTCCTTGGACTCGTTAAGAATGGAAAGAGATATTATGTTGCAAATGGGGAAGTTGGGGGCTACTGAGTTATTCAAGACCTGTTTATCTAGGTCCCGTGGTTCTTCAGTCACTTCATGCTTATCTGACACAGGGACCGAGTTGGTGGTAGCTACAGAAGAACAGCAGACCTTTGTGCCTTCGAGAAGAAAATTGAAAAAGAAAGCAAGAAGGTCGAGTTTGAGTACTGGTAAAGGTGATCAGGGTTCTTTGTTGATCGGTTCAAGAACCACATGGAACGATATTGATGCCCCTAGACTGAGAAAGTCATCAAAATATAGAAAGAAAAGAGAGAGGATATCTAGAAACGAGGCTGAGATGTCAGCAGGAGCCAAGGTTCATTGTGCAATCCTCCTGTAGCTGTTTTTTTTCCTTTCTTTCTATTTTCACTTTTGAGTTAACAAGAAATTCTTATGACACTCTCATGTCGGTTTTGAAGATAGTGGCGGACATGGAGAGAATCAGAACGAAATTAGAAGAGGAAAGTGGTAAGGTAGCGAGTATGAGTTGTTGGGCTGAAGCAGCAGGAATGAACGAGATACTTCTGATGCGCAACCTACATTACGGATGGTACTGTAGAGATGAGCTGTTGAAAAGCACCCGGTCTTTGGTTCTCTTCCTTTCAAGAAATTACCGTGGACTGGGGATAGCCCACGAAGATTTAATTCAGGTTCCTATTCGCTCCTTAGAATTGTATTAACTCTGAAGAGTCCTGCAAACATCCAAATTTTTAGCTTAAGTTTTATAATTACGTAAAGCTTCTTTCTCGGTTCCATGATATTGCTTGGTACACAGATGCTTTAAAATTGTGATTGCAGTTCTTTTTGTGTAATATTCTTGCTTGTGGGTTTTATAGGCAGGGAATGTGGGAGTGTTACAAGGAGCAGAGAGGTTTGATCACACAAGGGGTTACAAGTTTTCGACGTATGTGCAATATTGGATAAGGAAATCGATGTCCATGATGGTGTCACGGCATGCAAGAGGCGTTTATATTCCTGTATGTGCATTTTGAAAATTTCAGTTGCCTTGAATCTTGTGCTTGTTTTATTTGATGGTTTATTTCATTTTCTGATTTGTTTATCGTCTCTGTTTCTTGTGGCAGTCGTCTGTAATCCGAACTATGAGTCAGATACAAAAGGCTCGTAAGACGTTGAAAACGAGCCACGGGATAAAGTATCCGGCCGATGAGGAGATTTCGAAAGAAACAGGCTACTCGTTGAAGAAGATTCGAGCAGCTAACCAATGCCTGAAAGTGGTTGGTTCAATCGACAAGAAAGTTGGGGATTGCTTTACTACAAAATTCCTGGTATGTCATTCTGAACCAAGATGCTCAAAATATTTGGTTAACTAGCACTTCATGTGGAGCCTGGAGTTTCGGTTTGTCGATTTTTTTCCGTTTAATTTTTGGTTTTTAGAAACGTATATAGAACGAGGACCATGATTTTTCACAGTTCGGCTTTAAGAACTTTTTGGTATAATTGAATTCGGGTTATAAAAATGCTGTTACTGGTTTATGAAAAAGCTTGGTTCGGTTTTGACTTTTGAGACTCAATGTTTGTTCTCCGTGGATACAGGAATTTACACCGGACACGACGATGGAGAGTCCCGAGGAGGCTGTGATGAGGCAGAGCGCATGGAGAGACGTACATGATCTTCTACAGGGACTAGAGCCAAGAGAGAAGCAAGTGATGGTTCTACGTTATGGACTTCAAGGCTTCAGGCCCAAGTCTCTTGAAGAGATTGGGAAGCTTCTTAAAGTTAGCAAAGAATGGATTCGGAAGATCGAACGGAGAGCAATGGCTAAACTCAGGGACCAAGCCAACGCCGAAAATCTCAGATTTTATTTGAATCCATAAAAAGATATAGATTTTTGTTACCAATGGCTTTTATGGCTTGTAATAACATTGGATTGGAGATCTCTGGAGTGTAGTAAAGTTATGTATATTTTAATATTATAGAGAAAATATAGATTTTATCCTAAATTGGAAATACTTTCAACATTGAGAACAACTGGCTTACTCAGTTACAAATCTTGAGATTTACATATATCCTGTAAAGTCATCTACTACGTAAAAACTGAATATGAACATCTCTAATGATTTCTTTTTGGTTCACATTATCTCCAATTATCAAGTTCACGATTGGGCTAAATATATAGTCTATGTATATAATATATAAAGCCTATTTAGCCCAATCGTAAATTGTAGACCCAAAAATTGATCGGTACAGTTGTTACGGCCGGTTTATCATCTTTTCGCGTCTATCGTCTTTCTAAAATTCGTAGACCATCGAAATTCGAACATCGTCGAGAGAAATGGCGTGCGCAGTTAGCAACGCTCTCCGATGTTACTCCGAAACGTTGCGTTTTGCTCCCCGACAACAATGCGGCCTCCCTAACCCTAATCCTTCCTCTTTCCTCTCCTTTAATTCCTCCCCCATTCTCTGTCAGGTAAACCACTATATATACCTCGAACCACACTTTTTCCGAGTGTACCCCATTTTGGGTATTCAAAACTGGTTCTGATTTCGAATTTCGGATTCCATAGATTTTGGGTGCTTCTCCTTCCCCTGTTTCCCGGCGGAATATTCTGGTTAGAGCGAAAATGGCGGCTTCGGAAGGTTCGATTAACGGAAGCAATAGGATGCTGGTAAAATTGATTCGGGTTTAATCGTAGATTCTGGAGTTTTTACTGTTTTTGTTTGAATGTGAAAGAGATGAACTGGTTTCAGGTCTTCGTGCCACCACATCCTTTGATCAAACACTGGATCTCCGTCCTGAGAAATGAGCAAACTCCTTGCCCCATTTTCAGTGAGTAGATAAGGTTTTGATGTGCAGATTTTACCACTGTTAGTATCTAGGACCAACTTTACATCATTCTATTGGTTTTCGAATTAGTTGGATCCTAATTTTCTACATTTATTGAACAATCTTTAGCTGTTATGTTGTGTTATCTGTTCAATTGCGTTTGAAAAATGAGTATTCAGGGACAGGTTTTCATTTTGCTGCAGTAAAGTTTGTGTTGCTGTTTTTTTTGAAATGTGAGTTTTCTTTTTAATGATCTTAGGGAATGCAATAGCTGAACTGGGGAGACTATTGATGTACGAAGCAGCACGAGAATGGCTGGTGCGTTTTGACAAAGTTTCACATCTCTCTTTTTTTTCTTCTTCTTCTTTAATTCGTTCTCTCCGGTTTCTGCTTATTGTTTCTTGATTCTTTCTTATGTGGTAAAAGCCAACCGTTGTTGGAGAAATAATGTCTCCAATGGGTGCTGCTTCTGTTGAATTCATTGATCCTAGAGAGCCTATAGCGGTTTGTTTATTCCCAACCCCTTTTCTATATTTCCCTCTCAATCCAAGAAGTAGACATTTCTTAGTCTTGGTTTTTGTCTCTGTGTAGGTTGTTCCGATATTAAGAGCTGGTCTTGCTCTTGCGGAACACGCATCCTCAGTTTTGCCTGCGAATAAAATATATCATTTAGGTAAGTATTTCTCACTATATCATCTCTGGCCTGAAGATATGATGTCAAAACAAAGACTTTTTATCTATTGCTTATTATGTCACCGTGTTTATCCTTTTTACCAGGAATAAGTAGGGATGAGAAAACACTTTTGCCTTCGGTGTATCTTAACAAGTAAGAACTTCTCTGCAGTATTTTGTAGCCACTGAAGTTTTTACGATAACAGATTTGATGCAACTTCTTTAGGTTGCCTGATGAATTTTCCAAGAATTCAAGAGTATTTTTGGTTGACCCAATGCTTGCCACAGGTTAGAAAGCCTTGTCAATTTTTGCAATGTAGCGAGTGTTTACTGATTTTAGCCACCATCATAACTGAACAATTAGTGTTATGATGTGCCTCAAATGTAAATGTGAACACATGACATGGTAATACCAATTTTTTCATAACTAGAAGCGTAGGTTGGTAACAATTTGGTTTCTCTACGCTTCATAACATGGGAATATATATTTTAGGCGGTACCATAATTGCGGCGATGGATCTACTGAAGGAACGTGGTTTGTCTGTTCAGCAAATCAAAGTGGTAAGCAAATATATAGGGGAAGCTTTTCACTGAAATGTTGGCTACAGAAGAATATCCTTTAGGTTATATTTATATTGCTTCATGACTCATGAAGTATATCCCTGATTACAGATTTGTGCGGTTGCTGCACCTCCTGCACTATCGAAGCTTAATGAGAAATACCCCGGGTAAAAATATCGAAACTCCTTAACCATTTTTGACATTTGGCACGATTACTTAACTTTTTGCTTACTGTTGGCAACATTTCAGGCTTCATGTATATACTGGAATTATCGATCCTGAAGTCAATGAAAAGGGGTAAGTCAAGCCGGCTTTCATGCACTTCCTTTATTGGATTCTTGATTTTCTCAAAGTATATTAGCATTAATGCTGTTAATACATTGATTATGAATCAGGTTCATAATCCCTGGGCTTGGAGATGCTGGAGACCGCAGTTTCGGGACATAAACCAATTTGTGTTTATTGGTTAAGCTTTTGATGAAGTTATTTGTATGTGTAGGATTGTCAGTTTGTCACCTGCTCTAGTGAACACAACTTTTGTATACAAGAGTATTCTTTGAAAAAATTGTGCGGGAAAAACTGATAAAATTCTTCCAGATAAATCCAACTTTTTAACCATTTTGTAACAAATGAACTAGTTACTGTTCTTCATGCTCAAGCTAATCAAAGTTCGTTAGATGTTAAAACAAAAGTAACTTTGATAATTGGATTTCTGCCTGAGATGAGATTATAAAAAAAGTAACTTGTATAATTCGATTTACGGTTACAACAAATAAACCGGGACAATTCTATTTTTATAATTTAGATTTATTCAATTCGGTTAACATCCCCTGTGATTCTGTGAAGGGGTAATGTTTTGAACATTGCTCGTCAGTTCAAAACGTGAAGGGTATAGTAGTCTTTAACATCCCCTGTGATACAAGCAAACCCTACGAGCTCGCGACTATAAATACCATAATTTGCTTTTCAATACCTTTTTTTCATCGCCGCCGGATTGCACTCAGATTCTTCTTCCTCTCAGGTGAGAATTTCTTCTGCTTAGACTCCTAATCTCTTTCTCCCATTGATCTCGTGCTGATTATGCGATTATCATTCTCTGTTTTGATGTTAAACGCGTCAGAATCATTGAGATATTGACGTCGTGAAATATTTCTATCGCTCATAAGATATTTATAATTTTGTTTACCGGTTTTCTACAGATCAGATCGTATTTTTCAAGCTAAAATCATGCAAAACGAAGAAGGGCAGATTACTGAGCTATACATTCCGAGAAAATGGTAATCAGCTTTCTTTCTTTCTTTACATTATTTTTTTGTCTGTTTTTGATGATCTTAAGCTGATCATTGTATTTGCTAAGCTGATTCTCTTGAATGGTTGTAATTTTGTAGCTCGGCCACAAACAGATTGATCACCTCCAAGGATCATGCTTCTGTTCAGCTTAACATTGGTCATCTTGGTCCCGATGGTGTCTACACTGGCCAATTCACCACATTTGCTCTCTGCGGATTTGTCCGAGCTCAGGTTTGGGATAACTCCCCTCTAATTAAATTACTTTGGAATTATCTTTGGAATCATCTCAATGCTTAAATTAGTCTTCCACAATTGTTATAGCAAAATGTATGATTGTGTTTGTCTATTGGCGTTTTTGATTGAATGAAAACCTAAATTGCAGGGAGACGCAGACAGTGGCGTGGACAGGCTCTGGCAGAAGAAGAAGGTCGAAACCAAACAACAGTGAGAGAGAGCGTGAATCTAAAGCTGCCTCTAGTTTGTTTTTTGATGTTTCATTGAATTTCGTCTACATGCGAACTCGTATTTTTGTTTTCTGATTATGAAAGATAGGTTTTGATGCCAATGAAATCAGATTCTACAGTTAAATTCTAATCTCTAATGTGTTTTCTATACCAAGTAACTGCTTTATCCTTGGTCATTTGCAAGATGAACCTAAGAAATGTTTTACACATTATTGCCAATCTAAGAAACAGTTGCCTATCAAATCTGCAAAATTTTTCATTTCTTTCATATTGAAATGTTTTACACATTATTGCCATCGATCAACAAGATAAAAAAGTGGAAAGTAGTGTGCTCGGTATTCATAGGAAATTGGTTTGGTTTTGAAATTTAGCCAAAGCCGTCTGTTGAATCATATCTCCCCATCCCAAAGCTCTTCAAGCGTCTTATAAGGACTCAACGTCTCATGAACGAACGATGTACCTTGGACTAACCTAGCCTGCACAGTGAAGATAACGCCAAAAATGATGTTTAGTATCTATATGTTCGCAAATTGCAAATACAAGATGTATGTAGTTGTGGTTTCACTTGCCTGTTCTATATCAGAAAACCTGTCAAACATTTCTCCTGAAATCGACCATCCTAGTACCTCAAAATTCTCTCTGATTCTCCCTTCTTTTGTGCTTTTGGGAAGCACACTGTGACCCATCTGAAGACCCCATCGAAGGGCGGTTTGTGCAGGAGACTTCCCGAGTTCTTTAGCAACCGTTTCCAAAACCGGATTCTTTAGAACATCGGCCTTTACCCATGTTGTTCCTGGAGAACCCAATGGCGAATATCCCTGCGACAATCAAATATTGAAACTTCTGATTCAGTTTCCTCGAGAGTTTTGTAATGATTTGGCCAATGTTAGTGTTTCAAACTTACTGAGAGGTGGATCCCTTTGGACTTGCAGAACTCATGTAGCTTATGTTGTTGCCATGAAGGATGACATTCCACCTGGTTTACAGCTGGAGGAACACGAGCAACCTCCACGAGATCTGAGAGTTTCTTCGTGGAGAAATTGCTTACGCCAATGGCTCGTGCCTTTCCTGAATCATACAGTGCTTCCATTGCTTTCCATGTACTTGGAATATCAATAGGCATAAGGTTCTCTGGCTTAAATTCAACAGTGCCTTTCTTCAACCGAACAGGCCAGTGCATCTTCAAAAAATATCAAATTGATGTATAATAAGAAAACATAATTAGAGTTTCAAATCCAGAGATCCAACTAGTATTTCACTAAGCACGTTTCAGGCTAGACATTGGAAGATATGAACACATCTTGAAAACTGTTGAAATATAACAATTAGCGTTCGTTCGTGCTTACGAGATACAAGTCGACATAATCAAGCTGCAGATCCTGTAGAGTTCTATTCAATGCCTCCTGCACATCCGGAGGGTCAAGATCAGTCAACCTGTTAGCGCATGATTTGTACAGGTTATAAAAGGTTAGAGGCTAAGCAGACTCGAGGGAATCTGGAAATGCGTAAGTGATATAAAAGATAACAAAATCGTTATAAACAAAATAAATACCAGATTTTTGATGTGATGAACAGCTTCTCACGCTTCACTACGCCATCTTCAAACAATTTCTTCAGAACTTTCCCAATCTGCATAGGCGCAAAAAAAGTTTTCAGTATCGCATTACCAAATTTAACAGAGATGAAAAAATTCAGATCAATAGATTTACCTCCATTTCATTGCCATATCTCGAAGCACAATCAATATGCTGATAGCCAATCTGTAGCACGAAAAAATGATGTTTCAGTTCTTCAACTAATGAAACGAATCTCCAATTCAATCCCTAGAATCCCGATATCAATCAACACTGAGAGAAAAAACACTTTTCTCTAAAGATCTGAAATCAATCCCTGAAATCTAACCAGAAACCTCTAGGGATCAGTCAAATGAGAAGCCATGAGACGGAAATCAGTGACGAACCTTCACAGCGGCGGCGACGGCGTCTCCGACGATGCCAGGAGCTGCCTGCCATGTCCCGAGACCGACGGATGGGATCTTTGCTCCGGTGTTGAGTTCGAAGTATCCGATTTCGTTCGCCATTGTCAGATCTTTTAAGAGTGCGATTTTAGATCTCTAAAACTAAAAAAGAAAAACGATAAAAGCGGGAAGACGTTGGAATTTTATTCCTAAAGCGGTTAGATTTCAAACACGTGGATGAATCCAAACGGTTTCGAGCTTGTATTTAGTGATTGCTTAATTAACTCCAGTAATTGCGATTAATTAATTCAATCCAAATAGCGAAAATGTAACAAATTCAGTTTAGTTGCATAAAAATATTCTTTTGTTTCTATTTTTAATTTTGTCATCAACTAAAAAACCATTGTAAAAGTGAATTTTGTTTTTTTTTTCTCATTCTAACGAAAAATATATTTCTCTGCCACGTCGGACGCATCCTCTCAGTCCACTCGCTCACGAACTTTAAAGCAAGCAAAAAAGTGGTAATGTCAAAGGAGAAAGACGAAGAAGTTTATAATCGAATCTAGAGCAATTTCGGAAACTCCTATTTACTAGGTCTCAATCATCTTCCAAGTTTCTTAGCTATGGAGTTCCTCTGCACTTGCAATTCCCCGCCAAAATTCCTTCTGAAGCAAATGTAGCTTTAAATTGCGAAAACTAGGGTTTCTCTGGTGGTTCCTCGATTTTTGTTCCTCTTTCCTCGCTGATTTATCGGAATTTTCTGGGTTGGGAAGACAAAATCGACTCATTTACATTGAGATGAAGAAGATTTTCGGAGGCCCAGGAACTGTGTGTGGCCTGTTACTGAGAATCGGACAATGTGCTTCATCTGCGGCATCCATCGGCGTTATGGTCTCTTCGACAGATTTCTCTCTTCGCACTGCTTTTTGGTATAATTCTCTCTTCTTTTAAGTCTCGACTTGTTTCTCTCTAACCTCGTTTTTGATCGGTTAGATATATGTATTCATTAGGAGGATTTAGGAGCTAAGGGTAATGGATTTCTATGCAATCTTGGTGTAAATCATCTGTGAAAAGAAACAAATTCACCATTATAAGGAACTGTTGTTTTAATTTTTTTTGGTTGGTTTCAGCTACTTGATTGCTTCAATGGGTCTTCAGTTGCTGTGGAGCTTTGGGCTCGCATGTCTTGATGTTTATGCTCTGAGGAGCAAGAAAGATCTCCAAAACCCGATTTTGATTAGCTTATTCGTCGTTGGTGATTGGGTATGTAACCTTGTTTTAATAGTTTCTTTTTTCTAGCTTAGTGATCTGTAATGATAGAGAGCTGCTTCTTGCTCCATACTTTGGACTCGTAATCTTTTCCAAGGATTGAATTGTTTTCTTGTGGAACCTTTTTTTTTTGCAGGTGACTGCAATGTTATCACTTGCAGCTGCATGTTCATCAGCTGGAGTTGTAGTTTTATATGCTAAAGATCTCAAGTATTGCCATGTTCAAGACCAATTTTCATGTCCTAGGTATGAAATAGCTGTAGCGCTTTCTTTCGTCACTTGGGTTCAAATCGCCGTTTCTTCTCATGTCACATTTTGGATCTTAGCCTCGGTTTAGTTCGGAAAATATCTCCGACTTTTTTTTTTCTTGGAATGTTGAGAACATCTTGTAGCTTTGATGATGACAACCACATTTTGCTTCAGATTCAATCCATCAATGTTTCTTGAAATTAAGCTGATATTACATACCAAGTATTTCTGGCTTAATCCACCACACCATACTTAGAAAACTCATCATCTTGTTATACACTGAGGAGTACTAGAAACGCAAAGTTAGGACCTTCCTTGTTCACAGTTATGGATCCTGCAGGTGCCTTTTAAGTGTTGTGAAATTTGATCATATAACGCAACTGATATTCCATTAACAACATTGATGTGTTCTACCAATACAGTTATAGGTCCTAGCTAGCTTCTTGTCACATTTTTTGTTTCCATAATTTGTAAATCAACCAAACAATGCCATCATAAGAAAGCCAAAATCTCTTATTTAAAGTGTTACCTTATTCAATTTCAGTTTCTGCGACAGCTCTCAAATAAAGTATATATATAAAATAAAATAAAAACACTGATCAAAACTTGAATCTATGATCTGTTTTTTATATATTGGCAAAACACTCATTTTTGGGCAAAATGCATCACCAAAAAGAAAAGAAAAAAAGTCGATAAGAACCAATTGGATAGGGCTAATGTTGTAAACAATTATATAAACCGAGGAACTTGAATTGGAAAAAATATTATTTACGAAATTCGTTATACTACAATATTTTGAAATTGGAATACTCATTGTTGAAGAAAAAAAAAAAGGAGCCTTTTCTCATGTTTCAGAAGCAGAAGCAATTCCTTGTAAAATGCATTCGATCTCCTTCGCTGCAGCTTTCATCGTTGGTCGACTTTGCCTCGTCTCCTTCACGCATCGCTCCGCCAAAAGTCCAAGCTCCTTCATAGACTCCAACTCCGTCGCCGTCGCTTCTTTCCCGATCATCGGATCAATCATCTCCGCAAATCTCCCTTCCCTCAACGTCTTCCTCACGAACACCACCAGGTTCACGTCTTCCTCCTCTCGCTTGAAATCAATCGCCTTCTTAGAAGTCAATAGCTCGAACAACACCACACCGAAGCTGTACACGTCGCTCTTATCCGTCAATTGAAAGTTAAGGTAGTACTCAGGATCCAAATACCCAAGGGTTCCTTGCGCGCAGGTCGTCACGTGGCTCACATCGCTCACGCCCAATCTGGATAATCCGAAATCGGCAACCTTAACGTCGAGGTTCTCGTCGAGGAGAATATTGCTCGATTTGACGTCTCTGTGGTAAATCGGCGGTGTAGCGGATGTGTGGAGGTAAGCAAGTCCTTGTGCCGTCTGATACGCGATCATGAGGCGGCGCCGCCACGGTAAAGGATCGTACGATCCGCCGCCGCCGTAGATGTGCTCGTACAAAGTTCCGTTCGGTACGAATTCGTAGACCAGAATCGGCATGTCCAATTCGATGCAGCATCCTAAAAGCTTCACCAGATTCTTATGGCTAACTTGGCAAAGGATCTGAACCTCGTTGACGATCTGGTGTATGCTCTTCTCGTTCCCGAGCTTGGCTCGTTTCACGGCAACTGTTGTTCCGTCGTCGAGATTTCCTTTGAAAACCTCGCCGAATCCGCCGTATCCGAGGAGATTGGATTTGGCGAAATTGTTCGTCGCTTTGACGATTTCTTTGCCGGAGAAGATCCTATCGAGTCCGGCACTATTGGTACTCAATAGATGCCGATGTAGCTTCCTAATGTTTGCCCACGATTGGCTTCCGGCGACTCTCCGATTCCGCTTCGAGATTATCATCTTCATTACGCATCCGGCGATTAATATTGCCCCCACACCTCCGGCCAAAACTGTTCAAGAACCGAACCGTATCAGTCAACAGCAAACCAAATCGAATCGTACCGGTCTAAATTCGAATTCTATTGTTCGGTTCTTTCTCGGTTCAAACTTCAACCAAGGATTTGAATTTACCTCCGATTAAAGGCAGATTACTCCGTCGCTTGCATTTCTTTCCCTTAAAGCATCGGTTAACTATATAAAACAAATAAAACAGTTTTGTTATTAGTAAAAGACTCAATCACAAACAAAATCAAAAGCCACAAAACCGGACCTTGACAGATTGCGTTGGCCGAATCCCATCGAAACCCTTTCTTGCATAAACATTTCTTCTGTCCTAAATTCGTCGAATCAACCGAACAAACCGAATTCACCAAATCGGTACAATCTCCTGGGATCTTACAAACCGGCTCTCTCGGAGCTTCCCATAGTATCTCCACGGCCGGTTCGCCCCATTTGCTAACCGGCAACGTTAGATCCAAATTCATATAACTCTGATAAGCCGAACACATATCTTCCCTAGCCCTGTAAACTTTATAAGTATTAACCGATGCACCGGTCTTATACCAGCAGCAAGATGAGACGCCTCGACACTTGCCTCCCCGTGCTTCGAGATTTAGAAACTTGTGGCAGAAGCTATTGTGGGAACAGTTAAACCCTTGAGAGATGTATTTATCTAGACCGTCTTTTGTACAATTCATGATGATAACCGTGTTACTACTACTAACATTAAAAGGAAGGTTTGGGTCTAGCTGAATACCATGGCTCTTGATATCGACCGATACACATGTGTTGGGTTTGATCCCGGGTGGTGTGAGGACAAACCGTTGGCCCGACGGGTCGATTGTTTTTATCGGATTGGTTGAACCGTTGAGCGTATCAAACCAGAGGGAACCGCGGTCTTCGTCGCACCGGATCTTGTAATCGGGATCGCCACAATCGCGTCTCGTGCTTAGTGGGTAAGGGACTTGGGTGGAGCCACAGTTAGGGCATCGTTTGAAAGCTTCTGCAATGGAAGTGAAGGAAAGAAGTAGAAATAGAGTGAAAGTGATCATCTGAGAGAGGAAAGAGAGCCATGGAAGCTCCATTATCTTTTTTTTTTGGTTATGGGCAGGTGCTTTCTCAGGGTGTGGAAGCTGCGTACTATATGATTTCTGATTTCTTTTTTATAATGATTTATAATATTCGTATTTTCTTGGTCATTGAGTTTAACGAATAGATTCTTTCAATGTTCCGATTGCATCATGGTACATTAAAAGCTGCGTTCAGATATCTCGAGTTGACAGAAAACTTTGAATTTTTTTACTTATTAAAGAAATTCGGTATTGAGTAGAAGACATGTGGAAGATGATTTTTAATTGCGTGCATATGTATACGTGTTTAGTGTAAATGTTCAGACATTGAAATGCATGAAACAAAATACAAATTATAAATCTTTTTCAAATTATCATTTTTTGAATCATACAATGATGTTTTGGAAAGTTATAAACAAGAGAGAATATATATTTGAAAGTTGAAACAAACACATGCATGAAAAAAGCTCAAATTATTATGAAGTAAAACATGTATTATCCATCTTGATACAAGTGAAATACATACAAGTGATATACACCGGACCGTTGATCAGCTCTTTAGATTGTGAAAATTTGATTATAATTAATTATTCATAAACTTAAAGAAAAACACTTATTCGCTAAAATATAATCGAATGATGCATCCATGACAATTTTTTTTCTCTATATCAAAGGGACAAACCTCCTGCGACGTGACATAGGTTCCGAGGAATAAATTTCTTTATACTTGTATGTTCAGTAGCCAACTGGCTTATCTATATTATATAATGTGGTATGGTACGGTGCTAAAATGCTAATTAATCCACCGAAGCACGTAATTTACTAGCAGTTTACATAACAATATTGACATAATTAAATTAATTTCATGTATTTTTTAGTATTTTTATTTAGCAACTGCAATTAAGTTTCCCGACTTCGGACTCATCTTGGGTGAAAAGTCTTTCCAATGAGTATGCTATTACAAACAAATACTCAGCCTAAACATTCGAATAGTCTAAATAAATCTGTTTGAAGAAATATGAAACTCAAAAAATTGGGAACACATTAGTTTGACAATGAATCTTAGAAAACACTTGTCCACTGCCAATACGTTCGGCTACTATATAGGTAATTAGCCATAGTTTAAGAACTATAGTTGAGTTTTCCCATTAAAAACGTTTGTATATTAAGAAAACAGTGACCAAATTATTAGCTTTATAGAACGCAATATATAATATATGTATGTATTAGTGAGCCGTAGATCGTTATAACTAAGGTAGCAAAATCATACTAGATTTTTACCAAAAAAAATAAGAATACTAATTCTCTTGCATCCTTTTAAATAAAGTAACAGAATATGTTGGAAGGTACTTTTAAAAGCTTTCCCATCCATGTTAACATTGTTAAGTACCTTCCAACATATTATACGTAGTTAACATTATGATAATGCACTTATACTGACACTTATTTTGTTTTAACCTCAGTTGTTACATTATTTGACATTTTCAGTCATAACTGCTTGATCGTGTGATTCGATAAATGTATGACTTGACCTTGGATCTTCAATGTGCGTTGGAATATGCTACAGATCTTCCAATCATCCACACTAGTTTGCCTCTCGAACTCCATCTTTCTTACCATTACTTTTTTTTTCCCATTCCATGCCCAATTTTTTTTAAAAAAAAATTTGGCTCAACATCAACTTTGATCAATCCATAATCTGAAACTACAAAGGTTTGTCCACTTGTACATGAGATTCAACCCAATTTAGTACCATACAGTAAAGCTTAGGTATATTTAATTTGAAAAAAAAAATATATGTTGCTACTCTATCGGCCACTGCATTGCACTCCCTTGGAAAAAATATCAATCTTGTAAAATCGGGTTGAGACATGGCTGCACTTCTACTTTCAACAATGATATGAGTACCTGCTCAAATTATTTATTTATTATTTATATTTTGTAAAACTACCCAAGTTTACGTTCGATTTTTTATTTTTTTAATCTAATTTATTTAAATGGTCTATACACATACGCCCACAAATTCACTGTAATCTGCGGACAAGCTGAAGGTGACATGTATGAGTGGAGTGGCTCACCTATCTCTATATACAAATCTATGTGTCTACAACATTCTAATTTCTCGATCCTCTTTTTTTTTTTGTTTCTTTAGTTAATTAAGATTGTTGTCTCCGATCCAATTGTTAAAGTAATTGCTTCAAGTGCAAGTTCTAAAGAATAAAAGTTAAAATTCCAAGGACCTATTCATCTTTTAGATCATTTACTTTCAAGAAATCGTTTTACATTTTGCACCACCCTCACAAAACGATTTTAACTTTTCCTGATTATACAAGTGAATAGAACTGGCGAACGCTGTAACATGACCTGATCCTTGAAAAAAAAATCCAACTGATTCATTTGTGATTATTTCATACCAACCAGTTTTATTCTTATGTTCCCCAATTTCCCCATGTGACAAAATGCAAAGTCAAAGCTTTGTCCCAAAAAAAAAAAAAAGAAAACAATGAAGACAGGGAAAGATTGAAGAAGAAATACATACAGCAAAAAGCCTGTATGTACAGCTTTTGTCAAACCTATAAGCATCTCCTTCACAAGTCGAAACCCCGAAAATGTGCGTATTGAGGTTCTCAAGTGGGTGAGTCAGCTAGTAGTAACGTATGCCACCATCCACACGCCACTTTTCTCAGTCTGCAGCCATCGAGCTGGACTTGTGTAGGAATGTCCCGGTCAATCGTGTCCCCTAGACCAAGCTGTTGAGTACAAAGTAGGGATGCAAAAATGAGATGCTATTTGAACACATGCAGTGATAATGGAACGCAAACGCTTAGCAAACCAAACCGAAAAATCATACCTGTCCGTATTTGTTCCATCCCCAGCATAGCAACTGGCCATCTTCTGCAGAAACAAAAACAGCAGCACGAATAAGCAAAACAGAGATTACATTTAGAATGCAAATGTGTTTCAGGCATATACTACACAGTAAACTAAACTTAGGTGGAGCATCGACATCAGGCATATATCATAGAACGAAAAGTGTTTCACCAACATGCTATATGACTTTAAAAGGAAGTAGATAATTTTTCTCCCTTGAAAGAGAGACCACAAATTAATACTGAAACAATTCAAAAGGAGACCTGAGGACAAGGTGCAGCATCTCACAAGCTAGGGCTCTTTAGTTTCTTCTCGTTAAAACAACTGAAAACAAATGCCAAGTTGCTAGGGCTCAGTTCGTTTCGGAGATGTCCCTTTCTGCCATTAACATTCGATACACATACCTGCCAAAACCGCACTATGCCGCGCTCCGCAACTAACTACTCTCGCATGTCTGTTCTCCAAGTTCTGGCCATCCAGCAACCTCGGTATCGTCTAAATCATAAGAGAGATGATTACATTACTTTGAATCAGCAGAAAGTTTTAGCTTTTTCAAGCAGAAGTCCGTAATTTTGGATTACAAGAAATGTACCTCAGCATGATCAGTGCCTGTTCCCAGTTGCCCAAATTGGTTTCCACCGAAGGCAAACACTTTACCATCACTAGAGATGCAAATAGTATGCCACAATCCAGCTGCTACGCTCTCCATCCGAATATTCTGCACTGCTGACACAGCCATGGGCTTTAACTGGTCATTTGTGTTTCCATGGCCACACTAGAGGCCAAGAAAATTTTCCAGTTAGCATGAGCAAATAGTGAAGCTAAATAGAACGCATTTCAATTCAAGGCTCCATCAGTTTGAAAATCAGACAATTGATTAGTAAGAAGTAAAACATTCACCTGTCCATATAGTCCCCAGCCAAAAGTTATTAACCCTCCAGCATCTGCAACTAGGAAGGACGAGCAATCAAGATCAAACCATAACAAAATTTTCTAAATCACTCGATAATAACAACTTGGGGAATACATATATTTCCAAGTATATTTTTTAACTTCATGCCAAGCCAATTGAATCAACTGTACAGAGGAATAACTCAGAAGTCGCAACAGACCTGTAATTGCCGCACTATGACGCCCTCCACAAGAAATCGCCTTTATATACTGACCAGGAACTCTTGATACTTGAGTAGACGTGGTTGCTGTCCCTTGATGTAATATGAAAGATCGTTCTATTCCAGATCCAGGTGATTCAAGGAAAGGTATTAGATGAGGAGAAGACACCATTTTGATCCGGGAACCCAATCCTAATTGCCCTTCGCCTCCATATCCCCAACCCCAAACCTGTCCTATATCTGAAACTTCCGCAGAAACATGACACATAAGATGTAATCATCCTCAATGAATCTTCATGGTTGCACAGAACCTACAAACTACAAGGATGCAGCTTCATCTCGGATTGTAAAGAAGTCGTTTATTTCAACTTCACCTGACAATGCCAGAGTATGCCGACCACCAGTAGCAACACTTGTGATCCTCACTCCAAGGCCAACACTCACAAGTGAAGGTGTTGTAGCAAAGAAGTCCTCTCCAGATGTAATGCCTTCCGTTTCATCTTTGGCTGTTGAAACCCGTCTCCGCTTCACCGGTTCCTCTCCAACCTTTCTGTTCTCATTCTGTAATGTCGTACCGCTGGATGAATTTGAACCTTGGAACAGTGGACTCGCTATTCAATTGAGACCATACTATATCCGTCAATGATAAACTAAGCAACAGCAATAAAACAGATGATATCCCACCCGATCTCACCTTGCTCACTCGATCCACTCTGCTGCTTTCCACCAATATCCCTAGATGGAATGCACTCCTTCCAACCCCAAGTAAATGCTTCACCACTCTCTATAACACCAACACACAGGTCACCAGAAAGAAAAAGAGAAGGCATTGTTACAATGTGCCCATCCTGGTCACAAACATCATTGATTCTTTTCGTGTTTCATTGACCAATCCCTAAATACTCTATCTTGGTATTTCGAACATGTCTATTGTCTCCGAGTCAAAGCAGAGAAATTACCTGTGACAACTGCACAATGTGCCCATCCTGCAGAAGCCTGTATGACTGGAGCCTCCGTGGGGAGAGGAAACGGCTCTGGAGTTTCCTTAGCTCCAGAGGAATATTGGAATATTGGAATCAATCAATACGTAACAAAAGAAGGTCAAGAAGATGAAGATTCTATCATCTTTTAATGAAAATTTACCCCATGCTTTCCAGAAGCCACGTAGCACTGTCCTTCATCATCAGAAGACCCCCAAGTTATAAGCTTCCCATTATCTAACACCCAGCAACAATAGAAAGAAAGTAAAAAAAAAAAATCGAGTTTTGATTCATATAAACAGAATCCACTAAATCCGAGAAAAAGAAAAAGCTTTTGTAATCCAACCTGAAATAGCCATAGCGAATCCACAACCGCCGCCACATACATCTTTCCAAGAATCTCCGCCGTGAAAAGCCTCCGGTAACCGCACGGGAACAGGAGAGAGAATCGGTGATTTCTCCGGCGCAGCTCCTGGTAGGTAACCGGACATGTAAACAACACTCGCTTTACGTTCCCCAATCGGAACTTTTCCAATATTCCCATTCATGGCAGAGATTACTCCAAAACCAAGCCGATAACACACGCACAAATATATCAACACCAGAAACAAATTCAGAGCGTTTCTCCGTCTTCACAGACAACAGAGAACGAGACCGAATCGAGAAACGGAAAACGAAAGAGAACGAGTTGACTCAGTGAGGAAAGAAAAAATGAGTGAGAATCAATTACGGGAGTTTAGAGAGTGCCACATCGGATGCCACGTCATCAGTTTAACACGCGGCATGATCTAGACCGTGATTCTTTCTTTATAACTGAAAATTGTCGAAGAAGTTTCTGGAAGAAAGACTATCGACTTTGGAAGCTCTTTTTCCTTCTGATTGACGCGTGGTGGGGAAATGACCTTCCAAATAAATATTCTTTTTTATTTTTATTCCTGCGCTATTACCTTCCATTATTAATTAATCCAAAATGGTAGGTTTTCAATTGGTTCAATAATATAATCGATTCAGACAAATAGGTTTTGTAACTTGTGTTATACACATATCTCATTTGGGCCGGCCCGGAATATTTTGCTGCCGCAAACAAAAATTTTGAGCCCATTTTTTAACATACAATGTCTAACAAATTCCCGCGAAATTATAATTGCGAGTAAACAACTTCCTTCTATTTAAGGAACCGGAAACCTCACACTCGCTTAACTCTTCTTTGGCAGCATTATGTATTTCTCTTCCAAGTGCTTGCAATTACCGTTTGCTTGTAGAAATTGAGCTTTTTTGTCAAGCTCTCTCCATTTATCACATATTAGATGGTATAGATCAATAAAATAGAGCCTTTTTATATCAAAGCTGATTTTCCTTTTGGGAAATTGTTTTGTGATCATATTACTATAATCTCTAATCATTATATCACTTTTAGAAAAGCCGTGCTATGGAGTTAATATTTGCTCTGTATCTTGTATTTGTGTTCCATAAGATTTAAAATTAAATGTTTAAATCTTAAGTACCATCTACGCATTCTTGGTTATTAAAGCATCCTAGAAACAAAATTAATGATTAAAATCTCAACACAATCATATACGTATCACTATATACATAAATGTTAGTTTTAGTGTAATATTTACAAATCAACCGAACCAAACTATTTCAAATAATTACATATGTACTTGGTGATTAACTATTCACATAATTACGTACTTGGTGATTTCTTATAAGGATCTAATCCTAGACGAAGCTCGAGATCTAACACTTCTGCACTTTGTTGGGATAAAGCGTTTTGAAGTATCCTCTTTTTCTTCTCTTCTTCATCATCTCCCAAATAGTTTCCACTTTTACTACCTTTTTCCTTTGTTGTTGGACCGACCGTATCAACGAAGAAAGGTAATTCAATAAGATCTTTCTCGAACGGATTTCTCGATATGGTGGACATGGAATCTTCACTATCTCCCTCTTTTAGGCTTTCTTGTCGAAGCTTTGCTCTGTCTTTCCTGTGGATGTTCATGTGCCCTCCTAAAGCTTGTGCGTTGGAGAAACCTCTCTCGCAGAAATCGCATATGTATGGTCTTGCTTGTCCGGACCATGAATATGATCGACGATCCAAGTATTTTCTATTCATTTGTATATGATCGAGTGAGTAGATAAAGAAATAGAATATAAAAGGAGTGTTTTAATTTGTGAAGAGATGCTAATTTTGATATATTACAAGGTATTGAGAACGGTTACACATATACATTGTGATCATGATTATATAAAAGTCAGAGCCGACTTTTTCTTGCTTAACCGACACAAAGTAATAAGATAAACTTATATGATGATTGGTTATTTAAATGGGTTTGGGTTTAGGTTTACATTTTTAACTTTTATATATATATAAAATTTTAACATATATAGCCGACAATAATCACTATATTATTATAAATGTATAAGAAAGCGTTTTTCTCCTCCAACTTGGTCTGTAGCTACATGAGTTGTATCATGATTCGAATTCAAATTGAGTATTGATGTGCGTCTGAAATGTATATGAATATTTTGTTATAATCTATGTAAATATTATAATAAATGAAAAATGAAAATGTAAACAACTGAGAGATGTCTAAATAAACAATGTCTTCCGATAAAACATACACACACACACGTATGAGCGAGCGGTTGACAACATATATGTTTTACAATTTTCTTTAATCAGTATCATTAATTGGAGATATACATTATATAAAAGTCAATTACAAAACTATATTTTTTTCATCCGGTTAGAGAGATAAAGTCATAATATTATTAGCCGGCATCATAGCTCTCGTATACGTTAAATGATGACGACACTTGCTTAGTTAACTTGTTAACTTAAACATTATTTCTAACTTATAAAGTGGTTAAAGAGGAAGAAGTATAATAATCGTAAGTCTTATATTTCCTTGAGCAAGAAACAATATATAGAACAATTCTGCATTAGTGTCTTGGACTTATCCAACTATTAATTGATATAGACAAGCATTACAATCTCCATAAGCTTTTCTTTTTTTTCAATCTCCATAAGCTTATTTTAACCCTATGGTTAGAATGCGTCAAGGGTTTTATATGGGCTTCTAAAAAGAATTCTAAATGGAACATTTCTTTTACCGACTTGTCAATGTTGGAGTTTCACATGTGTCCTTTATATGCAACGCCAAGAAAAAGGAGTATTATGTATGACCAATATACGATATAAAAAAGTTTATCAGAATATATAATAACTATGAGTTTCACATTTAGACCAAAAAAAACTTTGAGTTTGAGACATAACGAATTTCTTTATGAGGTTCTCACCGATACTCGTTTACGGAAGATATAATACGATCACTACTGTAGAAGAAGTTTTTCAGAATATTTATATGTTTTTTTTTGTCAAACGGAATATTTATATCATTATATGTAGAAAACCTTAAACTGAGATATAAAACGTTAGTAATGAAAACTTCACCGATACGTAAGCTACTCACTTACTGGAAAATAAGCTCAAGACAAGATTGTAGTTTGACGAAGGCAAATCTGTAATGGGTTCAAACTTCACAGTGTTTCAAATCGATGCCCCATAGTTATAACTTATATGTATGAGGCTTACCTCATTATTACCAAAATAACAAGAGTTTATAGAACTTCATGTTTTAAACAAAAAATTTGGACCCTAAGGAGTTTTTTCTCTCTCCCTCTTCTCTCATATCCATCTTTCAGAGGGAGAGAGCTTTTTCTCCAATTTTGCTGTATATTCCGATTAATATCGGATCTAATTTCCGTTTATCGGATTAATAATTCCGACTTTCGGATTTCTTCTCCGAGTATGTTCGGATTTTCTTTTTGTTTTAGTGTGTTTAACTCCGTTCATCGGTATCTATTCAATGTGTTTAGGCGACGATTGGATGATTCCAGAACTTAATTTCCGGTGGATTCATGAAGATTTAATGTTAAAATCATGCAGAAGATCAAGCGGTGGTACTAGAGCAAGCATCGCAAAGTTTTGTGCATAACGAGAAGTAGCCGGCGGTGAATTTCGTCGGACGGAATCCTAAGCGGCGATGCATGACGATTAGTTCTTCATTTAGACACGTGTCCTTTGTTTTTAACTTGTTCTTATCTGTATTTTCCCACGTGTCTCATTATGTCATCGTTGTCAACTGGATCTTTTATGGGCCTATATCTGTACCAATCGCTTTAGCCCTTGTTATGGGCTTTCGTTATAATGAAATGACGACAAAAAAAAAACAAACAAGAGTTTTCTTTCTGGGCCTGGGCTGGGCTTAAGTACTTTTTTTACTTCTGCCATCAATAATTTATACATTAATTCCAAAAAGAAAAAAACGTACTCAGAGATTTATCGGAAGAAACTTATGAGTTGGTTTATCAAAGAAACATGAGTTGGTTTCTTCTTTATTATTATATTAGTAAAATTGGAATAAGAAACCAAAAAAAATTCATGTTTTTTTATAATTAAAAAAAAATTGATTATTGAAAATGAAATTGTTAATATTACATTTATTATAATTTGAAAACATTACAAACTTAACAGAATTATTGAAACAACACAATTTTAACAATTAAACTTAATTACCCATTAAGTGACCAAACTTTTGCCATATATGATCCGAATTACCTCGGATCCCAAAAGCTGAAGAAATCGGCCTCTTCAGAATTTTGCATGTCTCGTGGTTCTGACGGAGAAATATGCTGCTGTTCACCAGAAGTCTAGACGAGTACGGAGGCGGCAGGATTTCGATTCCTCTCTTGGAAGCCGGTAATCGCCGGTAATCGCCGAGAACGGAAGTGATGGAGTGGTGAGAAAATTTAGTCGGGGAAGAGAAGTTTGATTTTGTCGGGGAAAAGAAAATTTAGTCGGGGATGAAACTTCTTAAATTTTATCTAAGGACAAAATCAACTCCTAGCCAATAGAATATCGCCACTTCAGCTAGAAGGATCGCTCTTTCTAATCCCAATTTAGGGATCGATCCTGCTTTGATGATCTGCTTTATTGATTAAACTGGGTTTTTTATTACCAGAAACTGACCAAATTTTCTTTGATAAACATGGTCTTATATATTATTTCGGTGCTCTGTTAGGTTCACAGAAATAACGGATAGAAACTATTAAAAAATCCGATATTTCTTCAACTGCAGCGTTTGCACTATGAATGGTTTTTCTAATAGAATAATACCGCTATATTAAAAAAAAAAACGGAAATTAATTTCAGGTATAATGCCTTTCCATTTTGTGGTGTGTCGCTCCTGATATTCTTCATGTGGTCCAGAAAATTTCGGGGTTTTTAATAAGATCCGTAATGACTATATGATTTTTGACCAGTTGCCATACTCTTTTTGTTTTATGTTCATTAATTCGTTATTTTCGAATATTTTTTATTTGCTCTTTTTCCATATGTTCGTAATCAGTTTATAATAATTCGGAGTCCAACCATAATCAGTTTTGAGTAGGGACGCAATAAAATCGAAGTCCAAGAAAACTCAAAGGAATATCATCAGACTGACCATTGTGTTACGTAGCTGACTGACACCAAAAAATCAACGGTGAAGATTGAATTGAGAAGGTTCCTCGCAAGAAATAGATTGGACGAGTTTTGACCAGTTGTCTATTTGACCCCCATCACTTCCTTTTTCTCATAATTCACATTTTCCTACGTACACTCAACGAAGTTTTACGTCAAATAAAGTAAGTAGTTATGGTTATGGATCATTTCATTTTCCTTGAATAATATTTTGGGAAACTTATGTATAAGAAATTTTTTAAATCATCTTTGTGAATCGCAAACCATAAGAGAGAATGGATTCGGCTGGGAACGGCAAGATTATTTTCCTTGCAACCATGAACCATTGGTGTTGATCTTACGTCTTTAAGTTCATAGAATGATACCTCAGCTTTAGTTTGTTTTGCTCGTGCTCAGATTTCAAATTCTGATTTTTCTAGCTACTTTACTTTTTTGTAATTGATGTCCGATTTTGGATCGAAATTTTATTTTTTTTTTTCCAAAAGAACTTCGTTTGCCAAACAAATTTTGGTGAACATACATCAGTACATGTGTGGATAAGTCCACTTTTTACATAAATGTTACATTGAATCTTATTAGTATTAGGATTTTTCTGCAACATGCCCAAGAAGAAATGTCAACGAAAACTTTTGCTATTGCATCACGTAAATACTTTTGGATATCTATTTTATTTAAATAATTGCATCCTAGTTTCAATTTGTAATTACCCCACAAATCATTTCAAAATATATATCAACTTCCCGATAGTTTTTTAAATTATATTGCAATTAAATTAAGATAATCTAAAAATAATACATGTAGAGGAATATGATAGTTTTTCCTCTCCAACGAACAAACATAAGTTAACATTATTGATACGATATAATTAAAAGTACATCTCAAGCTTTCCTTTATTTATTTTCCCGTCAATCTCAGCCATTCAAGTTACATCTATTCTGATATGTTCACACTACACTAAGTTTTGAAAATGTAAAGAATGTCCACATCCAGAATGTAATCATTAGAGAACTGATAGTCGTCGTAATATTTAATTAATATATACTATCATTTCTATATTTGGTCAACGAGAATTGTTTCTAAAAACTTTCTAAATTCTAGAGACCAAAATCAAATAGAACTGAAAGAACCCTAGTTATTCACCATTAGGCATTTACATTACTCATCCAGTCAACTCTTTTAGATTTTGATTGGTAAACTTACCAAATGGCGAAATGGCATAAATTTTTTAAAGAATAGATTAAGTTATTAATAAGTCACTTTTCTGTAAAATAACTCTTTCTTTATATTTTTTTTAAGCAAAAATGCAATTTACATTTTTGTGTGTATTTTTTTATTCTGCAAATTTTTGTTGATCAACAAAAAATTTGTCAAATTATGTTTACAAATACAAATTTATCATTCTTCAGTTCAGGTTACCAATCAAAACCTTAGTTTTTCAATTAAAAAAAGTTCATTTGTACACTACACAATACTTTTTTTTTGCGTTTTATTAATTTCCTACGAAACTATATATCAATCAGTTAACTGTCTCCGGCAGCTTGATTTGTTCTTTTATTACCAGAAATGAACTACAAAATATACTCATTAAAAATTTTTGGCCAAAACTCAAAAAAGATAACCCACATGTTGGATTTGACTAATATAGTCCATCGTAATGAGAAGAAAAGAAGAAGAAAAACTAACAAAAGTTATCATCATCTCACCGATTAACAATTTGACTATTAAGAAGAAGCAAAGTTGCAGTCACATACTCACACGCAGACAAACTGGATTCATGCAATAGTCAAATTCAAAGTGATGGTGTTAAATACTCCTCACGAAAAACGAATATAATAAATAATCATAGAATGAATTCTTGATCAACACTTTATATTATTCAATCACGGACGTGGCCTGAAAGAAACCCTTATTACCCACTGATTTTTCTTTTTTTTTCACATCTTTTAAATCTTCGATTTTCTCTTGGTCTCTCATCTTTTGTTGACACATCGTCTTCATAGATTGGGCAAACCAATCCGGATTAAACCGGAAAACCATGTTCATCAAGCTCATCTTCTTCTTCCTTCTCTGCCAAACTCTGAGATCTTCCTCTCAAATTTTCAATTTCACCTACAATGGCTTCCATCCTCCGACAGATATCTCACTCCAAGGCATCGCCACAGTCACACCCAACGGTCTACTCAAGCTAACCAACACATCGGTACAGAAAACCGGTCACGCCTTCTATACCGAACGGATCCGGTTCAAAGATTCCCCAAACGGCAACGTTTCCACCTTCTCCACAACCTTCGTCTTCGCCATACATTCTCAGATCCCAACGCTAAGCGGCCATGGAATCGCCTTCGTCGTAGCTCCAACGCTCGGTCTTCCTTCTGCACTTCCCAGTCAATACATCGGTCTCTTCAACATCGCCAACAACGGCAACGACACGAATCACGTCTTCGCCGTCGAGTTCGACACAATCCAGAGCAGCGAGTTCGGAGATCCAAACGATAATCACGTCGGAATGGACATCAACGGTTTGAGATCTGCTAATTTCTCGACGGCAGGATACTGGGACGATAAAGACGAGTTTCGGAATCTGAGCTTGATTAGTCGCAAACGGATGCAAGTTTGGATCGATTACGATAATCTTAGCCATCGAATCGATGTCACGATGGCTCCGTTCGATTCCGATAAACCCAGAAAACCACTTGTTTCATATGTCAGAGATCTTTCCTCGATTCTTCTACAAGATATGTATGTAGGATTCTCGTCTGCGACTGGTTCCGTTCTCTCGGAGCATTTCGTCCTCGGGTGGAGTTTCCGGGTTAACGGTGAAGCTCCGTTGCTTTCGTTATCCAAGCTCCCGAAGCTTCCTCGATTCGAGCCCAAAAGAATCTCCGATTTCTACAAAATCGGCATGCCTTTGATTTCCCTTTTTCTGATCTTCTCCATGATCTTCCTCGCTTTCTACATCGTGAGGAGGAGGAAGAAGTTCGAAGAAGAGCTCGACGACTGGGAAACAGAGTTCGGGAAGAACCGATTCCGATTCAAGGAGCTCTACCACGCGACAAAAGGGTTTAAGGAGAAGGATCTTCTCGGATCCGGCGGGTTCGGGCGGGTCTACAGAGGAATTCTTCCGACGACGAAGCTCGAAGTCGCTGTGAAGAGAGTCTCGCACGATTCCAAACAAGGTATGAAAGAGTTCGTGGCGGAGATCGTGAGTATCGGCCGGATGAGTCACCGGAATTTAGTTCCTCTCTTGGGATATTGTCGCCGGAGAGGAGAGCTTCTTCTGGTCTACGATTACATGCCCAATGGAAGCTTAGACAAGTATCTATACAACAATCCAGAGACGACCTTAGATTGGAAACAGAGATCTAAGATTATCAAAGGAGTTGCTTCCGGATTGTTCTACCTTCACGAGGAATGGGAACAAGTGGTGATTCACCGTGACGTGAAAGCTAGCAATGTTCTCTTAGACGCCGACTTCAACGGCAGGCTCGGCGATTTCGGGTTGGCCCGTTTATATGATCACGGGTCGGATCCTCAGACCACTCACGTTGTTGGAACATTGGGATACTTAGCACCTGAACATTCTCGGACCGGACGGGCCACGACCGCGACCGATGTCTATGCGTTTGGTGCGTTTCTTCTAGAAGTTGTTTCCGGAAGACGACCCATCGAGCTCCATAGCGAGAACGATGACACGTTCTTGCTTGTGGAATGGGTTTTCGGTTTGTGGCTCAGAGGAAACATAATGGAAGCGAAAGATCCGAATCTTGGGTCTGATGGTTACGATCTTGAAGAGATTGAAATGGTTTTGAAACTCGGCCTGTTGTGTTCGCATTCGGATCCTCGGGCTAGACCGAGCATGAGGCAGGTGCTACAATATCTAAGAGGAGACATGGCGTTGCCGGAATTAACGCCGTTGGATTTGTCGGTGGGGACCGGCATGACTTTTGGAGGGCGAGACGGTTTTAGCGGTATTGCGATGTCATATTCTTCCTCCGTGTTTAAAGGTTTTACCGGCGCGACTTCGATCGCTGATTCTCAACTCTCTGGTGGGAGGTGATTGATGTTTCAGCTTAGCAACGCTTGATTCTCATCACAGATCATGTATATAGCATTTTGACTCTGTGTGGAGATATAAGATTTTCTATTACAATTTCAATAGAGATATGTGTTCCACAAATTTTTCTCTTTATAGAAAGGTTTGTAGTCGATACACAAATCGGATCAAACGCTAGAGCTGTGAGATCACTGTGCAGGACCAAGAAGAAGTGGAACCGGTGGTTCATTCATTTCATCATGCCGTCTTGCAGCCCAAGCCCTTAAAGGAGGTTCGAAGCGGTCTCTAATCACATCAGGAGCCATCTCGTCATCACACGGGAGATAAACAAGACCTCTCTCTCTTAGACAGGACGGTTCATCATAACACACAGTCCAAAGGATATCCACTAGCTCTCTTTCTTCTCTAGCTGCACAAAGATCTTCGTCCGACATCGCAATGATTCTTCTTGTTCTTTCCTCAAGAAGCTGTCTTAGATTCACATCCGCTCTGTCAAGATTTCTCTCAGATTCTTCACGGGCAAGCTCTAGGAGACCACGAAGGGCAAATTCTCGGACCTCAAGGTCTTGGTTGGATGCTAGGTGGATCATTATGCGAGCGAATCCAAGATCTCTAACGATTTTACAGTCTGAGTTGCTTTCTTGGAGAAGATAGTGAATCAAGTTTAAGGCTTTTCTGAAACAGAAAGAAAGTATATAACATGGACTTAATCAAAGTCGATAATCCGTCCAGATAAACCAACCAGACCCGAGACAGAACATATGCTTGAGACTTTGTTTTTACCTTTGGAATCTAGTGGTGTCCGAGACCAAAGCATCTCGCAAGCCAGCGTAACCATTTGCCAGACGGAAAGCTGTAATCCCAGGCTGGTTATGACGGATAAGAGCTACAATGCCAAAAGCAACAAAAACACAATGAAACTTTGGGTGGTTCCTCGAGCAAATTTTGTGATAAATAGTAACTCTTACAAGATATAGCACCGAGCGCCTTGGTCCGGACTCTAATGTCGGGATCAGCAATAAAGTTGGTTAATAAAGGCTCGAAACCATTTGCTTCCATAACAAGTTGCTGGCTTCTTGGATTGTTTTGAACAACCGTTGTCAAAACATCGGCTGACTTTGCTCGAATCTTTGCATTGGAGTTCTTGAGATAGCTAAGGAGAGGGACCAAACCTCCAATAGAGTGAAGATCTGTACATTATTTGATGATCCAAAATATGTTTAAAAAAAAAAACAATTTAGACAAAAACCGAAAGATAGTTATGTGATAAGAACAAACCATTGGCCAAATCGATCGATTCCACATGTTCCTGCAGCTCATCCAACATTCCTGTCCAAATAAAAGTCAACTTTTTTTGAAAAAATCCATCCAGCTTGGCCTTTTGCATAATCGAATAATCTTCACTGGAACGAAGTTAAGAACCTTCAAGATCGTCAGATGTAACTCCTTGAGACTCCAAGACTTGTTCAGGCATTTTCATGATTTGAGATATCTGTTTCATACGCGAAATCGAATCGGTTGTATGTCCTTGCATTGCTTCCATAAACCATTTTCGATCTTCCTCACTAACAAGAACACACTTTTCAAACCAAAAATCGAAACACGAAGAACAAGAGAAATAACTTGAAGATTTATCATCCAAAGGCTTTCTATCTCAGAATACAGAGGAGCATTACAATCAATTAAGAACCCGAGACGAAATTGGAATTGATCAGAGATAACAAAACTTGAACGAAACTAGGGTCTACTAATGTAAGATCCGACCAAGAAAAAAAAGAATGGCAAAGAGATAGAGTAAGAAAAGCTAAGGGACCTCAAAAGGCGAGAGGAGGAAGCTCCATCGGAATGGGAGAGGCTCCATTTGAGCAATCCGTCCCAGTTTGGTCCATTGTTCGCCATTTACGCTTAAGGAACTCAGAAAATTGGAAGATTGTGGAAGATCGCGAGCGAAAGACAAGAGATTGTTAAATTTTTATTACACGAATAGGGAGATATTTTTTGTGTGCCGGTAAACACGTGGCCAAGTTGCATAGATAGACAGGCCACTTTATCCGTTAAGGAGAATGAATGAGACGGACCTACCATGTGTGGATCAAAATATCTTACAGTTTTTTTTTTTCTTCTTTTTTTCTTGTTAAAGTGTTTAATTGTGTAAAAGTAGTCAGGTACGTAGTATATTAGCAAACCTTAAATCTAAAAAGATGGACCCAATATTGAATTCACCGGTTCTGAATTTGACGCTACTAGACAATTCGTAATAGTTTTGCCTCCGTTCAATTTTCATGTGATCACTCGATTTGCTTTACTTTTATACCCAAAAGATTGTAGTTTCGACATATATCAATCTATTTTTGATCTTCAACAAAAGGGAACATAAAAGGAGTTTTCCTTTCTTCTAATTTTCTGAAATTATCTTACAGAGTTCTTACATTGACTTCTACACACACTATACGATTGCCACGTACGATACAACATATATAGTTTGACAAGTTTTCTATAGCTGTTTTTCCTAACTTTTCTGTTTGGCTATTAGCTTCCCCTATGAACATTATATGAAGCCAAACTCATTAGAGAAAAGCATACATAACATTAAGATATTCCTAACATAGGTTGCGATACATAGCAAGATTGCACAAAACCTCTTTCCTCCTTGTCCTTGTTGCTACAAATTCTTTGAGTGTCTCATAGAAGATTTTTTAATCACCCGTTCACCACATCTTCAAAGGATTATTTGAAGTCTACCGGATTCGATTTCTAATATTCAGCGTTGTTTTGAAAGAGGATTAATAAAGTATATATGTTTCTTTTGGATTATCTTATATCTATGTACATATATATTCAATTTAATTATCAAAATTAAATTGTATTTTCTCTTTTTGTTAAGTCTATTTATATCATCAACAGATTCCAAATTTGAAGTAATGCAATAGACCAAAAGGCGAAACTCAAAGCAATCAATATAAAAATATAAATTATCTATATATGTTATGGGTGTTGAATCACAACCTTACATGCGTTTAATCATCTATTATGACTTAGAAGTTATAACCTACCACCTCAAAATAGTAACTAATTAAGCACCCACACTTTCCGGGTTAAATCACTTTTCGTGGAGTAGTTATACACTTATACTATATCCATATATATTATCTACCACTAGGAATGATAGAAAGTACGGAAAACAATCTTGTGTGTTACAAATCAAAATCCTAAACTCAAATAATTCTAAATAGAGAATCTAAAACCGGATCGTATATCAAAACTATTTCCTACCCAAAAAGGAGCGTTTAATATGTTTCTCTATTCATCCGGTCCAGAAAGCGTGAGCGGCTAAAACCCTATCAAGGAGCTCTTGAGGCACAGGTTCGCCTCTCCTTTGCCTTGCTGATATCTTTGCCGTGTGAACCAACGTTTTCCATTTATCCTGTTTTAAATTACACATATAGTATATATTAAAGATGCTTAATTTATTTATTTTATCAAAAATATAACTATTGATATGTTAAAAGGAAAAAAAAAACTATTGATATTATTTGTATATCCTTGTTACTTCTAAAATGTACCTTGAGGTCAACGTAAGTTCGATGACTTGCATGGTCAAATGCATGAGACTTAACGTCGCGCCACCTGAAAAGCATCAAAATATAACGCACGTGCAATTCAAATATGTAAACAAATTTTTTATTGCAGTTTTCAACAATGATATTAAGATCATGAAGGCTTTAAATTTAGAGTTAGAAAATGAATCACCTTCCGGTGCCGAGCATTTCTACGGCCTGAACCAATGCTTCTACTTCTGAGACAGTGAATGGCCGTCTGATTCTCCGTTGAACAATTTCTGGCTGCGAGGCCGGTTTTAGGCATGCCGGAACCACTGATTTAGCTGCCACCGTTTCAGTGCTCTCTATGGACCCAGGAGCCCTAATTTAGTAAATAAATAACTATATATCACGATATTATATTACATTTCCTACCGCAATCATAAAGAAGTTACTAAAAAACTTTTTTTTTTTTGGAGATGTGTATTAATTTATATATACATTTTTATTAGAGTAATGTTTAGACAAAAAGAAAACACATTAATGGATGAATAAAAAGCACTCATAGTTTTTAACTGTGTACCTAATTCGCTTTTTGGGGGAAACTGCGGCTAACGTTGTTGTTGTTTCTGATTTCCGCGGTTCTAGCATAAACCCCAAAGAGCTGAGGTTGTGGTTGTTGTCATCATCATCAATCTGAAGAAGCGTTTTGGAGTCATCAACGATGGTTTTACCTCGAAGAAGCACTCCAATGTTTAGTCCATCTTTAAGAATCTGTGTTACCACCTCCAACACCGCTAATTTGAGTGATCCGACCGTGGCTGATTCGGGAATGTCCACCAATAGCTCCGAGATTTTCAACGACTTGATACCAAATTTGACTGAAAAAATAGTAGAATAACGAATCTGATATATGTAAATAAAAGTTATTCACATAGATTTGACCTCAAAAAGATATGATCCTTATAATATACCGGTACACGGAGCATCACGTGATTCAGGTCGGTGATTTTGGTAAAAAAACTTTCTTTTCTTCAAGGGATACATATTCTGAGATTCTTGGCTACTACGACCTCGCTCTTTCGTGGAATACGTCTTTCTTTTCCCGTCTACATATATACCAAAGAAACACTTACAGAATTAAATCTTTTATGTCAAAAAAGTTTGCGGTACAAGTAAAACTAGCGAGTGACTTGATCTTAATTAATTACCGATATTGGAGTTTTCTTCTTGTGTGATTTGAGAGCTAGAAATGGAAGGGCCAAGAGCTAACCAGTCCTTAGACAATACCACTTGAGAAGGTTTATCCAGACAAGGCTGAGGCTTGTCCTTAACTTCCATTGTTTCCAAGAAGTTATTGACGAGGAAATCGTCATTTGTCTCCTTTGTCTCATGGGGCTTGCAATCACCTGAGAATTTTCCGGCCACTTGGGCTAAAAACTTGAACTCGGATCTATGGCTTTTCATCATTTTGTGCCTGCGACCCTGGAAAAAAAGAAGGGTGCAATCGAGTGAGCCAATTGTATATGTAACTTGTGGAAGAAGAAGAAAATTTGTTGGAATATATATATACGCACTCTGGGTGTTCTATAAGCCCTAGGAACCATAGGAAGTTGGTAATCATCGAAACCACAGTCCAACATGGTCCTTGAAACACACGCCACTACAAATTGCTTACGTTAATTAAGCCTGGACCTGCGCAATTCTTTTAATTAGAATACATTCAAAAATCAGATCCTAGAACACAAAACATTAGTGAGGCAAAAAACAAATCTAAAACAACACAAACATTGTATATATATCACATACAATAATTCCAACCTGATCGTCTCTTTCGTTTCTCTGAATCGCTTTCGATTAATTTTGTGCGAGAAGGAAAAGTGAGATTTATGTTAGAATTCGTTTTGTGGGAAACACAATATATAGAAAGATGTGAGCCGTAAAACACCCGCCTTTAAAGTTGGGTTTGTGTCTGAACAAAAACCCCATGAAACCACAAAAATTCTTTACGAAAAAAATTCCATAGTTTCAGAAAATTTGGAACTCAATTTTGACAACACATGTCAACATCTAATTAGTCTGATATTTCAATAAATTAAAAACGTTTCTTGTGTTTTATTTTTCTCGAAAGACATTTTTGTGGGGTTAAAACTAACCAACGGTTTTTTTAGCTTTGGCCCTAAAACCCTCCTCCGAACACTTTGGACCAGTTCTTCCGTTCCGGGTTAGGTGATCCACTACTTCTTTAATATTAATCCTGGTTTTGACACGTGATCGACTCTCCTTTATTTTTGGATAAATCTCATTTCATTCACGTTTTAATTTTGGGGAATCATTCACTTATATTTTCTTATTGTGTATCGGTTTTTTAATAGGGTTTTGGATAATTTACGTGGCACAATAAAATATTGTTCGAATCGAAAACATGTAAAATATAACTGGCAATCAGTTAGAAGAATCTTCAGTTTTCTATGTCTATATATAATATAGTATATATGTTTGATTTTTCATTCTTCTCCTCTCTGGTGTTGATGACGTCGTGATTCGTTGAAAAGTTCAGCCTAAATATATTGAATAGTTCTTATAAATATCGTTAAACGATTAAATAAAAAATAGCTAGTATATGATTTTCTTCTCCTAACTTAATGGACTTGTTATCAAATTATCGATGGAGTTGATTTGATCCCGGAGAAGTATTATTTTAGGGGCACTACAAGTGACTAGTCAAGATCAATCTTTTGAAAAATTTAAAAACAAAAATTAGACAAATATATAGTTTGATCTAAATATGACTAAGGAAAAGAAAATTATTATAATAGATGGAACCTAGCCTCGTCAATTTCATGTTGCTCAAGGAAATTTCTGAAAAAGCAAGCAAGAATCTAACTTAGTGAGGACTAAAAACTTTGGAGTATTTCAATCATTCAGTAATTCATAGATTTTATGAGAAAGATAAAGAAATAGTACAAGGTGACTTTCCTTTCAAAAGTTAATATAAGGATGCAAATGGCTATACAACTATAAGTTAAATAAAGTGGAAATTATGCATTTTTTTGTTTTATTATTTACAGTTAAAAAAGGAAGAAAAAAATTCCACATATTTCACAAGAGAAAAATGAATTTGCTAAAAAAAATAAAAGAAATTATTATTATACTATATTCAAGAGGAAAGACATCACAAAAAACATATACCTAATACATATGCATTTTATTCATATCCCATTTATTTATCTATAATTTGCGTTTATATTAAAAAGAATCATATTCAAAAGAAAACAAAAACTGTTATAACACATATCATATATGGACTCTTATACCGGTTCATTAGGCCCATCAGGGCATTGTACTTAACCTAGATTCCCTATGTACTCTATATATACATTCCAGTGATTAATAAAGTTTCGAAGTTTTCACAACACGTTATCAGCACGATAAGACTCTCTGAGCGAAAAACCCTAATAAATCCGGCCACCACCAAAACCCTAAAAGCAAGTCGAAACTTAAAAGACGCATATCTTCCAAACCGTGAGGAACCAGAAGACGATCTACATATCAAATCGAAGCCCTCGACGAGACGAATCTACTGGTGAAAACCGTTTGTCGATCCAACGTCGGACGCGCCCTCACGCACACTTACAGTACACGACGATCAACCGAAAAAAAAAAAAAACCAGATCCGAGTTTTTCCTTCTTCAACCAGCAGCTTCTCCAGTTTTGGTGATCAATCCTTGGAATTTGTAGCGGCTAACTGAGGTCTATTAGCTCCCAGTTTCATTAGCCTCTCAGAAATCCAAAGGTGGAAAAGCAAATGGAAACCATAGTCGTAGATAGTGGATCCAGCCACACTATCTTAAGAAACAAAAGTTACTTCATAAACCTAACCTATCAAACCGCAAATATTAGCACCATCGCGGGTCCCTCAAACCTTATCGAAGGATATGGCCATGCCTATGTGTTGCTATCAAATGGCACACAACTTGAAATACCAGATGCTCTATATTCTCCTAGTTCGAAGAGAAATCTTCTGAGCTTCAAGGATATAAGACAGAATGGTTTCCACATAGAAACCCAAGGTCAAAGGAACAAAGAATCCCTCCTAGTCACTAAAACCGTAGACGGCCATAAACAAATCCTCGAAACCATACCCGCGCTCTCTACTGGACTTTACCATGCTAAAGTCAGTATGATTGAAGCTAATACCACTCTCAAAGCCCGGTTTACTGATTATACTATTTGGCACGACCGGCTCGGTCATCCCGGTGCAAATATGATGCGTAAACTAATTCAAAACTCTCAAGGGCATACTCTCAAAGAAAACCGAGCTTATCCTCAACACCTCATGTGCACAGCTTGTTCTCAAGGCAAATTGATCACTCGGCCTTCACCAGTTAAAATCTCTAAACAAACACTTCATTTCCTAGAAAGAATCCAGGGCGATATCTGTGGACCTATACATCCATCTTCCGGACCATTCCGGTACTTCATGGTCCTTATAGACGCATCGACCCGTTGGTCATATGTTTGTCTCTTGTCCTCTCGGAACCAAGTCTTCGCTAGGTTCTTGGCCCAAATCATAAAATTGCGGGCCCATTTCCCTGACTTCCCACTAAAGACTATCCGCCTTGACAATGCTGGTGAATTTACCTCACAAGCGTTTAATGACTACTGTATGGCCATGGGGGTAACCGTGGAACATCCTGTAGCACATGTCCATACTCAAAATGGATTGGCTGAATCATTCATTAAACGCATTCAATGGATAGCCCGACCATTACTCATGAGATCAAAGCTCCCGGCCTCATCATGGGGACATGCAGTATTACATGCTGCTGAACTCATACGCATCCGACCATCTAGTGAACACAAATATTCCCCATCCCAACTACTCTCGGGTCATGAGCCAGACATCTCCCATCTCAAAACATTTGGGTGTTCAGTATATGTACCCATTGCTCCACCACATCGAACCAAAATGGGACCTCAAAGAAGGATGGGAATATATGTTGGTTTTGACTCTCCCACCATCATAAGATATCTCGAGCCAACCACTGGAGATCTCTTCAAGGCCAGATATGCAGATTGCCAATTCGATGAATCGGTATATCCCTCTTCAGGTGGTGAGACAAACAAGCTGGTCAAAGATCTTTCATGGAATCAAACATCATTAAATTGGCAAGATCCTCGGACTCTAGAATGTGATTCAGAGATCCAAAAGATAATTCATTATCAAAAGCTAGCTAATCAATTGCCAGATTCCTTTGCTGACCCGACCAAAGTAACCAAATCGTACATCCCAGCTTGTAATGCACCAGTACGAATAGCTGTCCCAACGGGACAGACCCAAGTTGCTACAGAGTCTGCACCACGTCTCAAACGGGGCAGACCTCTCGGTTCCAAAGATAAGAATCCCCGGAAATCAAAGAAAGGTGCAATAACCGAAACCGGGATTCCTGCAATATCAGACATAGCCGCGGCTGAGACTCAATCTAATGAACCCTCAATGGAAGTTCGGGACGCCGAATCTCCAGGTTCAGAAGATAACAATGAGATCTACATCAATTACAATATGTCCGGAATACAATGGAATCGAAAAGAAGTCGACTTAAATGCACTATTTGCATACAAAGTAGCACTTGATGTTGCGCTCACGCAAGAGGATCTAGAACCCACGTCAATAACACAGTGTACACATCGAACAGATTGGCTAAAATGGAAAGAAGCCATAAACGTGGAGTTAAAGAGTCTCAAACTCAGAAACGTGTTCGGTCCGATCATCCGGACCCCATCACACATCAAGCCAGTGGGCCACAAATGGGTCTTTGTGCGCAAAAAGGAACGAACTCGGTGAAGTCGTTCGATACAAAGCACGACTTGTAGCACAAGGATTCTCACAGAGACCCGGAATCGATTATGAGGAGACTTATTCTCCAGTGGTGGATGCAACAACATTCCGATTCCTCATAAGTCTGGCCATAAGAGAAAATCTTGATCTGCGGTTAATGGATGTTGTAACCGCATATCTCTATGGGCCCCTGGACAACGAAATATATATGAGACTCCCAGATGGCATTGAACTAAAAGACAAAAATGCATCTCGAGATCAATACTGCATCAGGCTGAACAAATCCTTGTATGGACTGAAACAAAGTGGGCGTATGTGGTACAACCGCCTCAGCGATTACCTCATCAAAGAAGGCTACAAAAATGACCCCATCAGTCCATGCATCTTCATCAAGAAGTACTCAAACAAAGGATTTGTAATCATAGCAGTATACGTGGATGATCTAAACATCCTCGGAACATCTGGTGAGATCTCCCAAACAGTCGACTGCTTAAAAGCAGAATTCGAAATGAAAGACCTAGGCAAAACAAAGTACTGTTTGGGATTACAACTTGAGTACATCAAAGGAGGAATCCTTGTGCATCAATCGGCTTATATCAAAAAGGTACTCAAGCGATTTAATATGGACCAAGCTCACCCATTGACCAGCCCAATGGTAGTTAGAAGCTTAAGTGATGACCCTCTTGGTCCCAAAAAGGATGATGAAGAAATCCTTGGTCCTGAAAAGCCATACCTCAGTGCTGTAGGAGCGTTAATGTACCTGGCTAGTCACACTAGACCAGACATATGTTTCGCCGTGAACCTCCTCGCTCGATATAGTTCATCTCCAACTGGCTACGTTTTTACGCATGGAGGAACAGCCATCTCTTGGAGATCAATGAAGCAGACACTCACTGCCACTTCAATGTACCTGGCTAGTCACACTAGACCAGACATATGTTTCGCCGTGAACCTCCTCGCTCGATATAGTTCATCTCCAACTGGCTACGTTTTTACGCATGGAGGAACAGCCATCTCTTGGAGATCAATGAAGCAGACACTCACTGCCACTTCATCAAACCATGCTGAAATCCTAGCCATTCATGAAGCTAGTAGAGAATGCGTCTGGCTGCGCTCCATGACTCAGCACATCCGCAGAGATTGTGGTATGGACGAAGACACACAGCCCACGGTGATGTATGAAGACAACGCGGCATGCATAGCTCAGCTCAAGGAAGGATATATCAAAGGAGATCGGACGAAGCACATTCTACCGAAGTTCTTCTCAACCTCAGACTGGCAGAAGGACGGCACTCTCAGCGTTCAGCAGGTCCGATCCAGTTAGAATTCAGCTGACCTCTTCACCAAATCATTGCCTACTTCAACACACCGGAAGCTCGTCAAACAGATAGGAATGTATAGACTTAGAGATCTGCAGTGATGCTACAATCAGGGGGAGTAATGCGTGTTGTACTCTTTTTCCTTCACCATGGTTTTGTCTCACTGGGTTTTTCCTGGTAAGGTTTTAATGAGGCAACATTCCCCAGCGCATTATCGAGATCCCGATTGAGTAGCTGACCCGGTTCACTCGTCCAAGGGGGAGTGTTATAACACATATCATATATGGACTCTTATACCGGCCCATTAGGCCCATCAGGGCATTGTACTTAACCTAGATTCCCTATGTACTCTATATATACATTCCAGTGATTAATAAAGTTTTAAAGTTTTCACAACAAAAACATATAAAATTATAATATTTGTAAGAGCTAAGCGATTATTTTTTTCAGTTTTTGCATTTTGATGTTGAGTTTATCCAGATGTTATTTATTGTTATCAAATCCAAAAAAATTGTATCTTGTTATAAACAAAGGGATTTCTAGTAACCGGCACATTAAGCATCAGGTTAATGTCTCATGGCCCATTAGGGTTTCTGATACATTAGTTATGTAATGTATATATACATTGCTTGTTGAAATAATAAGATCTGAGTTTTTTCCTTAAAACGTTATCAACACAAAGCTCAACTTCAAACGATCATATCTCTCAAAATACAAGGAGTTAGAAGGCGATCTACATATCATTTTGAAGCCCTAGAAGAGAAGAATCTAGTGGTGAAAACCGCTCTTCAATCCGACACCAGACGCGCCCTCACGACTCAAAACAATCGGCGCTGTCCCACCTTAGCGGGTGATTCTTTCCAAGCGGTGGTTCCTCCATTGTAGCAGCTGTTCGTCCTCCCTTCTGGCCATCATTCTCAGGAGTTTCCAGTAGATATCTGTGGTCTTTAGCTCCCAGATCATAAGCCGGTCAGAAATCCATTTGGCGAAAAGGTATTATCTAAAACTATAGATTCTAATCAAAGTTTTGGTTTTTTTTTTGAAAACCCTAATATGGATCGGTTCTTTTCATGATTCTTCATCGTCTTTTTCGTTTTTAAAACCATAACCAAACCGATCCTCTTTCTTCTTGTCAAAACTCTAATTGGTTTTATTTTTCCTAATCGGCTTTATCATATAAAACCTAAACCCTAATGCTTTGTTCAAATCCTAAACCGATCGGTGCACCTCCGATAAAACCCTATACCGATCGGTCCTAGCATCATCTAAACCAAATACTAAAATTCCTTGTAAACCGAAACCTAAATCTTTGCAAAACCCTAGATCTAAAATCGTTTTGGTTTGTCTATCGTTAAACCGAGATCGATCGGTTTAAATCCTAAACCGATCGGTTATTCATCTTAGATCCGATCCTTGAAAACCCTAAAACCGGTCCATGCAAGCTCCTAAATCCTAAACCAATCGACCCCTTAAACTCTAAACCAATCGATCCACCTAAACCGTTTATAAACCGATAAATTCTAATCCTAAATCGATAGGGTTTAAGTTTAAACCGATCGGTTTTTCCTAATAAAAATTAAACCCTAGCAAATCCGTTTAGTTTAATCCCTTAACCGATTAATAACTCTAATAACCGGTTTCCAAAATTAAATCTAATTTAACCGGTTTTGTTGTTTAATCGATCAATCCGATCGGTTTAAGCTTAATCGGTTAATTTCAAATTAGTTTCCAAAATCAATCTCTAAATTGCCTAAACCTTAAACCCTTAAAAAAAAAAAAAAAAAAACCAATGTTTATCTATTAGAGCTAAATTTGGAAACCCTAGTAAACCGGCTAGGTTATAAACCCTAAGGTTCGATTTTTGAGTTCCCTTATATAGCAAGTTTCCTAAAATAGCAAGTTTCCTGAAATGGAAAGTTTTCCCAAGAATACCTTAAATCCCTTATTCCAATGACCATAGTCTCATACTATTGATTATTTAACATAAATTATTATATGTTTCAGATGTCAAACATTCAGAAGGTCGAATATGAGGCACTCACTGTCTCCGGAGATAACTACCTCAAATGGGCCCTTGACACCAAGATCTACCTCAACTCAAAAAGTCTGGGTGAATGCATCAAAGATCCCAACACCGCGACTCAAACAGAACGGTACTCGGCGATATTTATTATCCGCCATCACCTCGCTGAGTCTCTCAAGCAACAATACCTCACTCTTGAGGATCCACTCGAACTTTGGGTGGCACTGAAAAAGCGATATGACCATCAGAAAACGGTCATACTGCCCCAAGCCAAGTTTGACTGGAAGAACCTACGGTTCGAAGATTTCAAATCCGTCGAAGAATTCAATTCCGAACTCTTTCGGATAGTTGCACTCATAAAACTATGTGGCGAGGAGGTCACTGATAAGGATATGCTAGAGAAAACATTCTCTACTTTTGGCACTCCCAATGTTGTTCTCCAACAACAATACCGTGCCATGAATCATAACACCTATGAGGATTTGATATCTTGCTTACTGCTTGCTGAGAAGAACAATCAGCTTCTGTTGAGGAACAGTGCCATGCGGCCACCAGGATCAGCCCCATTGCCAGAAGGAACCAGAAAAGAGTCCAACTTCGTCCAACGTAACAGATCCTCAGATCGTGGACGTGGACGTGGAAATGGACATGGACTGCGCGGCAGAGGACGCGGTAGACCGAACCAAGATAACCGACCTAACCTCAGTTTTGGTCGGGGTAAGGGTCGTGGTGTCAACAAACCGACCCAAAGAGGCAGTTCATCTAGACCAACTCCTTGCTCAAGATGCGGAATGACTAATCATTGGGTCAAGAACTGCCGTACTCCCAAATATCTTGCTGAGCTCTACCAGAAGTATGGGAAAGATAATCATGAGGCTAACCTGGTTCATCAAGTCAATGATGATGACTCAAAGGATGATAAGATTGATG